>NW_027675553.1:187500-327625 GCF_965601325.2 Salmo salar | reverse complement strand
GTGTCCGTGTGTGTGTGTGTGTGTGTGTGTCCGTCCGTGTGTGTGTCCGTGTGTGTGTGTGTGTGTCCGTGTCCTGTGTGTGTTTGTGTGTGTGTGTGTGTGTGTGTGTGTCCTGTGTGTGTTTGTGTGTGTGTGTGTCCTGTGTGTGTTTGTGTGTGTGTGTGTCCTGTGTGTGTGTCCTGTGTGTGTGTGTATTTGGTGTGTGTGTGTGTATTTGTCGTGTGTGTGTGTGTGTGTGTATTTGTCGTGTGTGTGTGTGTGTGTGTGTGTGTGTGTGTGTGTATTTCTGTGTGTGTATTTGTCGTGTGTGTGTGTGTGTGTGTATTTGTCGTGTGTGTGTGTGTGTGTGTGTGTGTGTATTTGTCGTGTGTGTGTGTGTGTGTGTGTGTGTATTTGTCGTGTGTGTGTGTGTGTGTGTATTTGTCGTGTGTGTGTGTGTATTTGTCGTGTGTGTGTGTGTATTTGTCGTGTGTGTGTGTGTGTATTTGTCGTGTGTGTGTGTGTATTTGTCGTGTGTGTGTGTGTATTTGTCGTGTGTGTGTGTGTATTTGTCGTGTGTGTGTGTGTGTATTTGTCGTGTGTGTGTGTGTGTGTGTGTGTGTGTGTGTGTGTGTGTATTTTTCCTGTATGTGTTTGTGTGTGTGTCCTGTGTGTGTGTGTGTGTGTCCTGTGTGTGTGTGTGTGTGTGAGTCCTGTGTGTGTGTGTGAGTCCTGTGTGTGTGTGTGTGAGTGTGTGTCCTGTGTGTGTGTGTCCTGTGTGTGTGTGTGTGTCCTGTGTGTGTGTGTGTGTCCTGTGTGTGTGTGTGTGTGTGTATGTGTGTATGTGTGTGTGTATTTGTCCTTTGTGTGTGTATGTGTGTGTGTGTGTGTGTGTGTGTGTGTGTGTGTGTGTGTGTGTGTGTGTGTGTGTGTGTATTTGTCCTGTGTGTGTGTGTGTGTATTTGTCCTGTGTGTGTGTGTGTGTGTGTGTGTGTGTGTGTGTGTGTGTGTGTGTGTATTTTTGTCCTGTGTGTGTATGTGTGTATTTGTCCTGTGTGTGTGTGTATATTTGTCCAGTGTGTGTGTGTGTGTATTTGTCCAGTGTGTGTGTGTGTGTGTGTGTGTGTATTTTTGTCCTGTGTGTGTATGTGTGTATTTGTCCTGTGTGTGTGTGTATATTTGTCCAGTGTGTGTGTGTGTGTATTTTTGTCCTGTGTGTGTGTGTGTGTGTATTTTTGTCCTGTGTGTGTGTGTGTGTGTGTATTTTTGTCCTGTGTGTGTGTGTGTGTGTATTTTTGTCCTGTGTGTGTGTGTGTGTGTTTTTGTCCTGTGTGTGTGTGTGTGTGTGTGTGTGTGTTTTTGTCCTGTGTGTGTGTGTGTGTGTGTGTGTTTTTGTCCTGTGTGTGTGTGTGTGTGTTTTTGTCCTGTGTGTGTGTGTGTGTGTGTTTTTGTCCTGTGTGTGTGTATGTGTGTTTTTGTCCTGTGTGTGTATGTATTTGTCCTTTGGGTGTGTGTGTGTGCGTGTGTGCATTTGTCCTGAGTGTGCGTGTGTGTATTTGTGTGTGTTTCGCACTAGAAACATTAATTACACACACACACACACACACACACACACACACACACACACACACACACAGGACAAATACACACACACACACACACACAACTTTGTCCAAGTGGAGTTCAGAATGTTTGTATTAACTAACCTGAAAAGTCCAACATGTCTGATATGAACATTGACATAAACCCTCCACATACTTGAGTTTCTCCAGTCTGCAGTGTGGATCCTCCAGTCCAGCAGAGAGCAGTCTGACTCCTGAGTCTCCTGGGTGATTGTAGCTCAGGTCCAGCTCTCTCAGGTGTGAGGGGTTTGACCTCAGAGCTGAGGCCAGAGAAGCACAGCCTTCCTCTGTGACTAGACAGCCTGACAGCCTGCAAAGAGTCAAATCATATTAAAATCACACTGCTATTCTCTGGTGGTGAAAATAGTGGCAGTATATTTCTTCAACATATTCAGATATATCAGTGTCCTGAAACCTTCCATATCTATTCAGAAATGAATGTATCATATTATAAATTACAAATGATCAACGTTTTGCCTGCAGATAGAAACATGTATAGTACAAATATTTGAGTAGACTGACCAGACCAGTTTAAAAGCAGTATCTGTCAAAAGACAGACAGTGAGGTATCAGATTTAGATTGTATTGAGTATACAGTCCACACCATATCTATTTTGACAGTGAAGATAACATTTTAAATGTGGCTCTAAACTCCAACATTTTGGATTTCAGATCAAATGTTTCATATGAGGTGACAGTATATAATGTCACCTTTTATTTGAGGATATTTTAATACATTTCGGTTTCATCATTTAGAAAAATGAAAGCACTTTATGCATCTAGTCCCCCTATTTAAAGAAGTCATATGTTTTCATATGTTTTCTGACCAATTAACTTATAGTGTGTTAAATTAGTCAAAAGTTTAGTGTTTGGTCCCATATTCTTTGACTGCAATGACTACATCAAGCCTGTGACTGCCATGATTGAGAAAGATCATGAATAATAATGAGTGAGAGAGTTACAGAGGCTACAACAAAACATGCTAACCTCACACCATTACCAATAACAGAGGCTACAACAAAACATGCTAACCTCTCACCATTACCAATAACAGAGGCTACAACAAAACATGCTAACCTCTCACCATTACCAATAACAGAGGCTACAACAAAACATGCTAACCTCTCACCATTACCAATAACAGAGGATACAACAAAACATGCTAACCTCTCACCATTACCAATAACAGAGGCTACAACAAAACATGCTAACCTCTCACCATTACCAATAACAGAGGCTACAACAAAACATGCTAACCTCTCACCATTACCAATAACAGAGGATACAACAAAACATGCTAACCTCTCACCATTACCAATAACAGAGGATACAACAAAACATGCTAACCTCTCACCATTATCAATAACAGATGCTACAACAGAACATGCTAACCTCTCACCATTACCAATAACAGAGGCTACAACAAAACATGCTAACCTCTCACCATTACCAATAACAGAGGCTACAACAAAACATGCTAACCTCTCACCATTACCAATAACAGAGGCTACAACAAAACATGCTAACCTCTCACCATTACCAATAACAGAGACTACAACAAAACATGCTAACCTCTCACCATTACCAATAACAGAGACTACAACAAAACATGCTAACCTCTCATCATTACCAATTTATTTATTTATTTCACCTTTATTTAACCAGGTAGGCAAGTTGAGAACAAGTTCTCATTTACAATTACGACCTGGCCAAGATAAAGCAAAGCAGTTCGACACATATAACAACACAGAGTAACACATGGAGTTAAACAAATGTAACCCTCTCACCAGGCTTGAATATGACTCTCACAACATTAACATATGTAGAGTATCTCAGCAGCATGGGATGTTAGGTGAGAAGGACATCTCCAATATGAATTCCTATTGTAAACTATCTAGGGTTATGACAATAGGGTATTAACTTCAGATGAAATGATTATAGGTTTCTGTTATTGAATCAGGATAAACCATCCCATGCATTAAATTAAAACAATCAATGACTCCACCAAGGCAACATACATAATGTTCCATATGTGTATTAAAACATTTTCAAACACAAATACATGTTCAGACACAACATCAAAAGAAAAAATAAATAATAATAAACCCCAATGAGTCGTGCACAACCCGTGTCCAAATTAAGCACCTCACATTGTGGTTACTCACTACTTGGTAGATATTCCCTCAGCGAAGTATGGCAGTTCCATGCAGGTTTCCTCACCAAGTCCAAGGCAGCACAGCTACCCATGCAGACAGTACTCCTTAGTAACCGATATCCCCATGGCAACACGAACTCGTTAAGCTTCCCAAGCAATTATCTCCCGGTGTCACACGATGCTAGGCTAACCTCTAGGCTGGCTAATACCTCCACGACGAGACGGTAGCTTCAGTCTTTACTAAGTTAACTAAATTATAACAACTCTTTTATTAAATAAAACATGTATTTCCCTTCATGTCTTAGTAGCTATGGGTTTTGTTCTACTTCTGTCGTCTTCTTTTATAATTTTTCTTCACCAACCGTCCTGAGGTAAAACGTCCATCCTTTCATCAACGTCTTTTCCCCTCCCGTTAACCAGGTCAACTCCCATTGGCCACAACTTAACAAGCGACCTTATTGGTCAAAACGTAAACTTCAAAGTAAAACAAACTATTCACTTATACATTAAATAAATATTTCTTCAAAAAGCATAATGCATTAACAACATTACAGATTAGGAGCAATTCAATCATCTTTTATATATAATACCAATTAATTATAACAAATAAACTCAATACTTGGTTCAAACAAGGGTATTACACAAACATACAGTAAATAATACAGTAGAAAAATAAGTCTATATACAATGTGAGCAAATTAAGTGAAATAAGGGAGGTAAAGGCAAAAAAAGGCCATGGTGGCAAAGTAAATACAATATAGCAAGTAAAACACTGGAATGGTAGATATGCAGCGGAAGAAAGTGCAAAGTAGAAATAATGGGGTGGAAAGGAGCTAAAAAAATAAATACAGTAGGGGAAGAAGTAGTTGGGCTAAATTATAGATGGGCTATGTACAGGTGCAGTAATCTGCTCTGACAGCTGGTGCTTAAAGCTAGTGAGGGAGATAAGTGTTTCCAGTTTTAGAGATTTTTGTAGTTCGTTCCAGTCATTGGCAGCAGAGAACTGGAAGAAGAGGCGGCCGAAGGAGGAATTGGCTTTGGGGGTGACCAGAGAGATATACCTGCTGGAGCGTGTGCTACAGGTGGGTGCTGCTATGGTGACAAGCGAGCTAAGATAAGGGGGGACTTTACCTAGCAGGGTCTTGTAGATGACCTGGAGCCAGTGGGTTTGGCGAGGAGTATGAAGCGAGGGCCAGCCAACGAGAGCGTTCAGGTCGCAGTGGTGGGTAGTACAGTGGGGGGGAAAAGTATTTGATCCCCTACTGATTTTGTACGTTTGCCCACTTACAAAGAAATGATCAGTCTATAGTTTTAATGGTAGGTTTATTTGAACAGTGAGAGAGAGAATAACAGCAAAAAATCCAGAAAAACGCATGTCAAAAATGTTATACAATTATTTGCATTTTAATGAGGGAAATAAGTATTTGACCCCTCCGCAAAACATGACTTTGTGATTGCCAACAAGCGTTTTGTCACCAAGTACTGAGGTCAGACGTTCCTTGTAGTTGGCCACCAGGTTTGCACACATCTCAGTGGGGTTTTGTCCCACTCCTCTTTACAGATCTTCTCCAAGTCATTAAGGTTTCAAGGCTGACGTTTGGCAACTTGAACCTTCATCTCCCTCCACAGATTTTCTATGGGATTAAGGTCTGGAGACTTGCTAGGTCATTCCAAGACCTTAATGTGCTTCTTCTTGAGCCACTCCTTTGTTGCCTTGGCCGTGTGTTTTGGGTCATTGTCATGCTGGAATACCCATCCACAACCCATTTCCAATGCCCTGGCTGAGGGAAGGAGGTTCTCACCCAAGATTTGACGGTACATGGCCCCGTCCATCGTCCCTTTGATGCAGTGAAGTTGTCCTGTCCCCTTAGGAGAAAAAAAACCCCAAAGCATAATGTTTCCACCTCCATGTTTGATGGTGGAGATGGTGTTCTTGGGGTCATAGGCAGCATTCCTCCTCCTCCAAATACGGCGAGTTGAGTTGATGTCAAAGAGCTCTATTTTGGTCTCATCTCACCACAACACTTTCAGCAGTTGTCCTCTGAGTCATTCAGATGTTCATTGGCAAACTTCAGACGGGCATGTATATGTATTCTTGAGCAGGGGGACCTTGCGGGCGCTGCAGGTTTTCAGTCCTTCACGGCGTAGTGTGTTACCCATTGTTTTCTTGGTGACTATGGTCCCAGCTGCCTTGAGATCATTGACAAGATCCTCCCGTGTAGTTCTGGGCTGATTCCTCACCATTCTCATGATCATTGCAACTCCACGAGGTGAGATCTTGCATGGAGCACCAGGCCGAGGGATATTGACAGTTCTTTTGTGTTTCTTCCATTTGCGAATAATCGCACCAAATGTTGTCACCTCCTCACCAAGCTGCTTGGCAATGGTCGTGTAGCCCATTCCAGCCTTGTGTAGGTCTACAATCTTGTCCCTGACATCCTTGGAGAGCTCTTTGGTCTTGGCCATGGTGGAGAGTTTGGAATCTGATTGATTGATTGCTTCTGTGGACAGGTGTCTTTTTTTACAGGTAACAAGTTGCAGTTAGGAGCAAGAGAGTGTGCTCCTAATCTCAGCTCGTTACCTGTATAAAAGACACCTGGGAGCCAGAAATCTTTCTGATTGAGAGGGGGTCAAATACTTATTTCCCTCATTAAAATGCAAATCAATTTATAACATTTCTGACATGCGTTTTTCTGGATGTTTTTGTTGTTATTCTGTCTCTCACTGTTCAAATAAACCATTAAAATTATAGACTGATCCTTTCTTTGTCAGTGGGCAAACGTACAAAATCAGCAGGGGATCAAATACTTTTTCCCCCCACTGTATATGGGGCTTTGGTGACAAAACGGATGGCACTGTGACAGACTGCATCCAATTTATTGAGTAGGGTATTGGAGGCTATTTTGTAAATGACATCGCCGAAGTCAAGGATCAGTAGGATGGTCAGTTTTACGAGGGTATGTTTGGCAACATGAGTGAAGGATGCTATGTTGCGAAATAGGAAGCCAATTCTAGATTTAATTTTGGATTGGAGATGCTTATAGTGAGTCTGGAAGGAGAGTTTACAGTCTAACCAGACACCTAGGTATTTGTAGTTGTCCACATATTCTAAGTCAGAACTGTCCAGAGTAGTGATGCTGGACAGGCGGGCAGGTGCAGGCAGCGATCGGTTGAAGAGCATGCATTTAGTTTTACTTGTAGTTAAGAGCAGTTGGAGGCCACGGAAGGAGAGTTGTATGGCATTGAAGCTCGTCTGGAGGTTAGTTAACACAGTGTCCAAAGAAGGGCCAGAAGTATACAGAATAACACCAATAACAGAGGGGGTCTGATCTTTGTGCCTCTGTAAATTTCTCATTCATCATCATTAACGATTCATTCATGATTATTCATAATCATGGTAGCATCCACATGAACGTAGAAGTGTTCAGAAACATCTTCTATTCTTACTGACAATACAAGTGAAGTGACTCCAAAATGACAGGACATTATTCACCATTCAGTTTCTATTAGGAAAAACATCTTCCAAAACACAACCAAGACAAACTGTAAATGAATTCAACAAGTTTGTAGAATCACAAGCTTGATGTAATCACTGCAGGCATGGAATATGGGACCAAATACTAAACTTATGGCTACTTTAATACAATATAAGTGAATTTGTCCGAATATGTACAACTTTTTCAAATGGGAGAACTAAATACATAAAGTGCTTTCCTTTCTTAACAGTAACACAGCTATGTATGAAAATACCCTCAAATAAAAGGTGACATTCTGTACTGTCACCTAATATGAAACATCTCAAATCCAAAATGCTGGAGCATAGCACCACATTTAAAACTGTAAGCTTCACTGTCCAAACTGTCCAAACACACGTACGCTACGGTCACAAGACGCAGGCCTCCTAATTGTCCCTAGAATTTCTAAGCAAACGGCTGGAGGTAGGGCTTTCTCCTATAGAGCTCCATTTTTATGGAATGGTCTGCCTACCAATGTGAGAGACGCAGACTCAGTCTCAACCTTTAAGTCTTTACTGAAGACTTATCTCTTCAGTAGGTCCTATGATTAAGTATAGTCTGGCCCAGGAGTGTGAAGGTGAACGGAAAGGCTGGAGCAACGAACCGCCCTTGCTGTCTCTGCCTTGCCGGTTCCCCTCTTTCCACTGGAATTCTCTGCCTCTAACCCTTTTACAGGGGCTGAGTCACTGGCCTACTGGTGTTCTATCATGCCGTCCATGGGAGGGGTGCGTCACTTGAGTGGGTTGAGTCACTGACGTGGTCTTCCTGTCTGGGTTGGCGCCCCCCCCCCCTTGGGTTGTGCCATGGCGGAGATCGTTGTGGGCTATACTCGGCCTTGTCTTAGGACGGTAAGTTGGTGGTTGGAGACATCCCTCTAGTGGTGTGGGGGCTGTGCTTTGGCAAAGTGGGTGGGGTTATATCCTGCCTGTTTGGCCCTGTCCGGGGGTATCATCGGATGGGGCCACAGTGTCTTCTGATCCCTCCTGTCTCAGCCTCCAGTATTTATGCTGCAGTAGTTTATGTGTCGGGGGGCTAGGGTCAGTCTGTTACATCTGGAGTATTTCTATTGTCTTATCCGGTGTCCTGTGTGTATTTAAATATGCTCTCTCTAATTCTCTCTTTCTCTCTTTCTGTCTTTCTCTCGGAGGACCTGAGCCCTAGGACCATGCCTCAGGACTACCTGGTATGATGACTCCTTGCTGTCCCCAGTCCACCTGGCCGTGCTGCTGCTCCAGTTTCAACTGTTCTGCCTGCGGCTATGGAACCCTGACCTGTTCACCGGACGTGCTTGTTGCACCCTCGACAACTACTATGATTATTATTATTTGACCATGCTGGTCATTTATGAACATTTTAACATTTTAACATCTTGACCATGTTCTGTTATAATATCCACCCTGCACAGCCAGAAGAGGACTGGCCACCCCTCATAGCCTGGTTCCTCTCTAGGTTTCTTCCTAGGTTTTTGGCCTTTCTAGGGAGTTTTTCCTAGGGAGTTTTTCCTAGCCACCGTGCTTCTTTCACATGCTTTGCTTGCTGTTTGGGGTTTTAGGCTGGGTTTCTGTACAGCACTTTGAGAATATCAGCTGATGTACGAAGGGCTATATAAAAATAAATTTGATTTGAAATTTGAAATTTGATTTGATTATGTGTGTCTGGTAAACACATGTGGATCTGGTGAACAGTTATCACTTGTTGACCAACTACAGGAATACTGACCTCAGAGTCTCCAGTTTACAGTGGGGATTCCCCAGTCCAGCAGAGAGCAGCTTCACTCCTGAATCCTTCAGGTCATTGTTACTCAGGTCCAGCTCTCTCAGGTGTGAGGGGTTTGACTTCAGAGCTGAGACCAGAGAAGCACAGCCTTCCTCTGTGACTCCACAGCCTGACAGCCTGCAAAGAGTCAAATCATATTAAAATCACACTGTTTTGCTTTGGTGGTGAAAATAGTGGCAGTATAATTTTTCAACATATTCAGGTATCAGTGTCCTGAAACCTTCCATATCTATTCGTAAATTAATGTATCATCAATAAAAATGACAAATGATCAAAGTATTTCCTGCAGATAGAAATATATATAGTACAAATATTTGAGTAGACTGACCAGACCAGTTTAAAAAGCAGTATCAGTCAGAAGACAGACAGTGAGGTATCAGATTTAGATTGTATTGAGTATACAGTCCACACTATAGCTATTTTGACAGTGAAGCAAACATTTTAAATGTGGCTCTGTACTCCAACATTTTGGATTTCAGATCAAATGTTTCATATGAGGTGACAGTATATAATGTCACCTTTTATTTGAGGGTATTTTAATACATACAGTTGAAGTCAGAGGTTTACATACACCTTAGCCAAATACATTTAAACTCAATTTTTACAATTCCTGACATTTAATCCTAGTAAAAATCTCCTGTCTTAGGTCAGTTAGGATCACCACTTTATTTTAAGAATGTGAAATGTCAGAATAATAGTAGAGAGAATGATTAATATCAGCTTTTATTTCTTTCATCACATTCCCAGTGGGTCAGAAGTTTACATACACTCAATTAGTATTTGGTAGCATTGCCTTTAAATGGTTTAACTTGGGTTAAACGTTTCGGGTAGCCTTCCACAAGCTTCCCACAATAAGTTGGGTGAATTTTGGCCCATTCTTCCTGACAGAGCTGGTGTAACTGAGTCAGGTTTGTAGGCCTCTTGCTCGCACATGCTTTTTCAGTTCTGCCCACAAATTTCCTATAGGATTGAGGTCAGGGCTTTGTGATGGCCACTCCAATACCTTGACTTTGTTGTCCTTAAGCCATTTTGCCACAACTTTGGAAGTATCGTTGGGGTCATTGTCCATTTGGAAGACCCATTTGTGACCAAGCTTTAACTTCCTGACTGATGTCTTGAGATGTTGCATCAATATATCCACATAATTCTCCTCCCTCATGATGCCATCTATTTTGTGAAGTGCACCAGTCCCTCCTGCAGCAAAACACCCCCACAACATGATGCTGCCACCCCCGGGCTTCACGTTTGGGATGGTGTTCTTTGGCTTGCAAGCCTCCCCCTTTTTCCTCCAAACATAACGATGGTCATTATGGCCAAACAGTTCTTGTATTGTTTAATCTGACCAGAGGACATTTCTCCAAAATGTACGATCTTTGTCCCCATGTGCAGTTGCAAACTGTAGTCTGGCTTTTTTTATGGTGGTTTAGGAGCAGTGGCTTCATCCTTGCTGAGCAACCTTTCAGATTATGTCGATATAGGACTCGTTTTACTGTGGATATAGATACTTTTGTACCTGTTTCCTCCAACATCTTCACAAGGTCCTTTGCTGTTGTTGTGGGATTGATTTGCACCAAAGTAAGTTAATCTCTAGGAGACCGAACGCGACTCCTTCCTGAGCGGAATGGCGGCTGAGTGGTCCCATGGTGTTTAGACTTGCGTACTATTGTTTGAACAGATGGAAATTGTTTGGAAATTGTTCCCAAGGATGAACCATACTTGTGGAGGTCTACAATTTTTTTTCTGAGATCTTGGCTGATTTCTTTTCATTTTCCCATGATGTCAAGCAAAGAGGCACTGAGTTTGAAGGTAGGCCTTGAAATACATCCAAATTATGTCAATTAGCCTACCAGATGTTTCTAAAGCCATAACATAAAAAAATCATGAATAAATCATGAATCAGAATGAGTGAGAAAGTTACAGAGGCCACAACAAAACATGTTAACCTCTCACCATTACCAATAACAGAGGCTACAACAAAACATGCTAACCTCTCACCATTACCAATAACAGAGGCTACAACAAAACATGCTAACCTCTCACCATTACCAATAACAGAGGATACAACAAAACATGCTAACCTCTCACCATTACCAATAACAGAGGATACAACAAAACATGCTAACCTCTCACCATTACCAATAACAGAGGCTACAACAAAACATGCTAACCTCTCACCATTACCAATAACAGAGGATACAACACAACATGCTAACCTCTCACCATTACCAATAACAGAGACTACAACAAAACATGCTAACCTCTCACCATTACCAATAACAGAGGCTACAACAAAACATGCTAAGCTCTCACCATTACCAATAACAGAGAATACAACAAAACAGCTAACCTCACCATTACCAATAACAGAGGCTACAACAAAACATGCTAACCTCTCACCATTACCAATAACAGAGGCTACAACAAAACATGCTAACCTCTCACCATTACCAATAACAGAGGCTACAACAAAACATGCTAACCTCTCACCTTTACCAATAACAGAGGCTACAACAAAACATGCTAACCTCTCACCTTTAACCTCAAATAAAAGGTGACATTCTGTACTGTCACCTGATATGAAACATTCTATCTCAAATCCAAAATGCTGGAGCATAGCACCACATTTAAAACTGTAAACTTCACTGTCCAAACACATTTGGTGTGGACTTTGTGTGTCTGGTAAACACATGTGGATCTGGTGAACAGTTATCACTTGTTGACCAACTACAGGAATACTGACCTCAGAGTCTCCAGTTTACAGTGGGGATTCCCCAGTCCATCAGAGAGCAGCTCCACTCCTGAATCCTTCAGGTCATTGTTACTCAGGTCCAGCTCTCTCAGGTGTGAGGGGTTTGAACTGAGAACTGAGGCCAACACTTTACAGGATGTGTCTGTGAGTTTACAGCCAGTGAGTCTGCCAACACAGAAGAAACACAATGACAGACAGGTTGTATTAAAATGATACGCTTAGCTTTCTCTGCTTACACTGTTACCCGTTTACAAATAATGTGTTGGGTTTGACCACAGAGCTGAGACCAGAGGAGCACAGCCTTCCTCTGTGACTAGACAGCCTGACAGCCTGCAAAGAGTCAAATCATATTAAAATCACACTGCTATTCTCTGGTGGTGAAAATAGTGGCAGTATATTTCTTCAACATATTCAGATACATCAGTGTCCTGACACCTGCCATATCTACTCATAAATTAAAGTATCATATTATAAATTACAAATTATCAAAGTTTTTCCTGCAGATAGAAACATGTATAGTACAAATATTTGAGTAGACTGACCAGACCAGTTTAAAAGCAGTATCAGTCAAAAGACAGACAGTGAGGTATCAGATTTAGATTGTATTGAGTATACAGTCCACACCATATCTATTTTGACAGTGAAGATAACATTTTAAATGTGGCTCTAAACTCCAACATTTTGGATTTCAGATCAAATGTTTCATATGAGGTGACAGTATATAATCCTCCTGTGAATGATAGTTTTTGCCTGCCTCACTAATGATGCCTTTTGCCGTTTCCCTGCCTGTACTGTTGCCTTTTTGGACCCCCTGTGTATGACCTTCTGCCTGCCCCTGGACCCAGCTACCTGCCTCCTCCTGTGGTCCTTTACAATAAACACCTGCTGAGCCCTGCGCTTGAAACCAGCCCTGCGCTTGAAACCAGTCTCCCGTCGTGTTCATTACAGATGGTGACTGGAGTCATTTTATTTACAAGTGAGTAGATAACATGTTTCTAAACACTACTAAAAGCATCCTGATGATGCCATGATTAAGAAAAATCATGAATGAATCATGAATAATAGTGAGAAAGTTACAGAAGCTACAACAAAACATGCTAACCTCTCACCATTACCAATAACAGAGGCTACAACAAAACATGCTAACCTCTCACCATTACCAATAACAGAGGCTACAACAAAACATGCTAACCTCTCACCATTACCAATAACAGAGGCTACAACAAAACATGCTAACCTCTCACCATTACCAATAACAGAGGCTACAACAAAACATGCTAACCTCTCACCATTACCAATAACAGAGGCTACAACAAAACATGTTAACCTCTCACCATTACCAATAACAGAGGATACAACAAAACATGCTAACCTCTCACCATTACCAATAACAGAGGCTACAACAAAACATGCTAACCTCTCACCATTACCAATAACAGAGGCTACAACAAAACATGCTAACCTCTCACCATTACCAATGTATTTATTTATAAGCACCTCACATTGTGGTTACTCACTACATGGTAGATATTCCCTCAGCGAAGTATGGCAGTTCCATGCAGGTTTCCTCACCAAGTCCAAGGCAGCACAGCGACCCATGCAGACAGTACTCCTTAGTAACCGATATCCCCATGGCAACACGAACTCGTTAAACTTCCCAAGCAATTATCTCCCGGTGTCACACGATGCTAGGCTAACCTCTAGCTGGCTAATACCTCCACAACGAGACGGTAGCTTCAGTCTTTACTAAGTTTTAGCTAAATTATAACAACTCTTTTATTAAATAAAACATGTATTTCCCTTCATGTCTTAGTAGCTATGGGTTTTGTTGTAGTTCTGTCGTCTTCTTTTATAATTTTTCTTCACCAACCGTCCTCAGGTAAAACGTCCATCCTTTCATCAACGTCTTTTTCCCTCCTGTTAACCAGGTCAACTCCCATTGGCCACAACTTAACAAGCGACCTTATTGGTCAAAACGTAAACTTCAAAGTAAAACAAACTATTCACTTATACATTAAATAAATATTACTTCAAAAAGCATAATGCATTAACAACATTACAGTTTAGGAGCAATTCAATCTTTTAAATATAATACCAATTAATTATAACAAATAAACTCAATACTTGGTTCAAACAAGAGTATTACACAAACATACAGTCAATAATACAGTAGAAAAATAAGTATATATACAATGTGAGCAAATGAAGTGAAATAAGGGAGGTAAAGGCAAAAAAAGGCCATGGTGGCAAAGTAAATACAATATAGCAAGTAAAACACTGTTATGGTAGATATGCAGTGGAAGAAAGTGGAAAGTAGAAATAGAAGTAATGGGGTGCAAAGGAGCTAAATAAATAAATACAGTTGTGGAAGAGGTAGTTGGGCTAAAGTATAGATGGGCTATGTACAGGTGCAGTAATCTGTGAGCTAGTGAGGGAGATAAGTGTTTCCAGTTTTAGAGATTTTTGTAGCTCGTTTCAGTCATTGGCAGCAGAGAACTGGAAGAAGAGGCGGCTGAAGGAGGAATTGGCTTTGGGGGTGACCAGAGAGATATACCTGCTGAAGCGCGTGCTACAGGTGGGTGCTGCTATGGTGACCAGTGAGCGGAGATAAGGGGGGACTTTACCTAGCAGGGTCTTGTAGATGACCTGGAGCCAGTGGGTTTGGCGACGAGTATGAAGCGAGGGCCAGACAATGAGAGCGTACAGGTCGCAGTGGTGGGTAGTAAAGTGGGGGGGGAAAGTATTTGATCCCCTGCTGATTTTGTACGTTTGCCCACTTTCAAAGAAATTAAAAGTCTATAATTTTAATGGTAGGTTTATTTGAACAGTGAGAGACAGAATAACGGCAAAAAAATCCTGAAAAAATGCATGTCAAAAATGTTATACAATTATTTGCATTTTAATGAGGGAAATAAGTATTTGACCCCTCTGCAAAACATGACTTAGTACTTGGTGGCAAAACCCTTGTTGGCAATCACAGAGGTCAGACGTTTCTTGTAGTTGGCCACCAGGTTTGCACACATCTCAGGAGGGATTTTGTCCCACTCCTCTTTGCAGATCTTCTCCAAGTCATTAAGGTTTCAAGGCTGACGTTTGGCAACTTGAACCTTCATCTCCCTCCACAGATTTTCTATGGGATTAAGGTCTGGAGACTGGCTAGGCCACTCCAGGACCATAATGTGCTTCTTCTTGAGCCACTCCTTTGTTGCCTTGGCCGTGTGTTTTGGGTCATTGTCATGCTGGAATACCCATCCACAACCCATTTTCAATGCCCTGGCTGAGGGAAGGAGGTTCTCACCCAAGATTTGACGATACATGGCCCCGTCCATCGTCCCTTTGATGCAGTGAAGTTGTCCTGTCGCCTTAGCAGAAAAACACCTCCAAAGCATAATGTTTGCACCTCCATGTTCGACGGTGGGGATGGTGTTCTTGTGGTCATAGGCAGCATTCCTCTTCCTCCAAACACGGCGAGTTGAGTTGATGTCAAAGAGCTCTATTTTGGTCTCATCTGACCACAACACTTTCACCAGTTGTCCTCTGAGTCATTCAGATGTTCATTGGCAAACTTCAGACGGGCATGTGTATGTATTCTTGAGCAGGGGGACCTTGCGGGCGCTGCAGGATTTCAGTCCTTCACGGCGTAGTGTGTTACCAATTGTTTTCTTGGTGACTATGGTCCCAGCTGCCTTAAGATCATTGACAAGATCCTCCCGCGTAGTTCTGGGCTGATTCCTCACCGTTCTCATGATCATTGCAACTCCACGAGGTGAGATCTTGCATGGAGCCCCAGGCCGAGGGATATTGACAGTTATTTTGTGTTTCTTCCATTTGCGAATAATCGCACCAAATGTTGTCACCTTCTCACCAAGCTGCTTGACGATGGTCGTGCAGCCCATTCCAGCCTTGTGTAGGTCTACAATCTTGTCCCTGACATCCTTGGAGAGCTCTTTGGTCTTGGCCATGGTGGAGAGTTTGGAATCTGATTGATTGATTGCTTCTGTGGACAGGTGTCTTTTTTACAGGTAACAAGTTGCGGTTAGGAGCACTCCCTTTAAGAGTGTGCTCCTATTCTCAGCTCGTTACCTGTATAAAAGACACCTGGGAGCCAGAAATCTTTCTGATTGAGAGGGGGTCAAATACTTATTTCCCTCATTAAAATGCAAATCAATTTATTACATTTCTGACATGAGTTTTTCTGGATGTTTTTGTTGTTATTCTGTCTCTAACTGTTCAAATAAACCATTAAAATGATAGACTGATCCTTTCTTTGTCAGTGGGCAAACGTACAAAATCAGCAGGGGATCAAATACTTTTTCCCCCCACTGTATATGGGGCTTTGGTGACAAAACGGATGGCACTGTGATAGACTGCATTCAATTTATTGAGTAGGGTATTGGAGGCTATTTTGTAAATGACATCGCCGAAGTCGAGGATCGGTAGGATGGTCAGTTTTATAAGGGTATGTTTGGCAGCATGAGTGAAGGATGCTATGTTGCGAAATAGGAAGCCAATTCTAGATTTAACTTTGGATTGGAGATGCTTATAGTGAGTCTGGAAGGAGAGTTTACAGTCTAACCAGACACCCAGGTATTTGTAGTTGTCCACATATTCTAAGTCAGAACCGTCCAGAGTAGTGATGCTGGACGGGCGGGCAGGTGCAGGCAGCGATCGGTTGAAGAGCATGCATTTAGTTTTACTTGTATTTAAGAGCAGTTGGAGGCCACGGAAGGAGAGTTGTATGGCATTGAAGCTCGTCTGGAGGTTAGTTAACACAGTGTCCAAAGAAGGGCCAGAAGTATACAGAATAACACCAATAACAAAGGGGGTCTGATCTTTGTGCCTCTGTAACTTTCTCATTCATCATCATTAATGATTCATTCATGATTATTCATAATCATGGTAGCATCCACATGAATGTATTAGTGTTCAGAAACATATTCTATTCTTACTGACAATACAAGTGAAGTGACTCCAAAATGACAGGACATTATTCACCATTCAGTTTCTATTAGGAAAAACATCATCCAAAACACAACCAAGACAAACTGCAAATGCATTCAACAAGTTTGTAGAATCACAAGTTTGATGTAATCACTGCAGGCATGGAACATGGGACTAAATACTAAACTTATGACAACTTTAATACAATATAAGTCAATTTGTCCGAATATGTACAACTTTTTCAAATGGGAGAACTAAATACATAAAGTGCTTTCCTTTCTTAACAGTAACACAGCTATGTATGAAAATACCCTCAAATAAAAGGTGACATTCTGTACTGTCACCTAATATGAAGCATTCTAAGTCAAATCCAAAATGCTGGTGCATAGCACCACATTTAAAACTGCAAGCTTCACTGTCCAAACACATATGGTGTGGACTATGTGTGTCTGGTAAACACATGTGGATCTGGTGAACAGTTATCACTTGTTGATCAACTACAGGAATACTGACCTCAGAGTCTCCAGTTTACAGTGGGGATTCCTCAGTCCAGCAGAGAGCAGCTTCACTCCTGAATCCTTCAGGTCATTGTTACTCAGGTCCAGCTCTCTCAGGTGTGAGGGGTTTGACTCCAGAGCTGAGACCAGAGAAACACAGCCTTCCTCTGTGACTCCACAGCCTGACAGCCTGCAAAGAGTCAAATCATACTAAATCACACTGCTATGCTTTGGTGGTGAAAATAGTGGCAGTATCATTTTTCAACATATTCAGATATCAGTGTCCTGAAACCTTTCATATCTATTCGTAAATGAATGTATCATCATTAAAAATGACAAATTATCAAAGTTTTGCCTGCAGATAGAAACATGTATAATACAAATATTTGAGTAGACTGACCAGACCAGTTTAAAAGCAGTATCAGTCAAAAGACAGACAGTGAGGTATCAGATTTAGATTGTATTGAGTATACAGTCCACACCATATCTATTTTGACAGTGAAGATAACATTTTAAATGTGGCTCTAAACTCCAACATTTTGGATTTCAGATCAAATGTTTCATATGAGGTGACAGTATATAATGTCACCTTTTATTTGAGGGTATTTTAATACATACAGTTGAAGTCAGAAGTTTACATATACCTTAGCCAAATACATTTAAACTCCATTTTTACAATTCCTGACATTTAATCCTAGTAAAAGTCCCCTGTCTTAGGTCAGTTAGGATCACCACTTTATTTTAAGAATGTGAAATGTCAGAATAATAGTAGAGAGAATGATTTATTTCAGCTTTTATTTCTTTCATCACATTCCCAGTGGGTCAGAAGTTTACATACACTCAATTAGTATTTGGTAGCATTGCCTTTAAATGGTTTAACTTGGGTTAAACGTTTCGGGTAGCCTTCCACAAGCTTCCCACAACAAGTTGGGTGAATTTTGGCCCATTCCTCCTGACAGAGCTGGTGTAACTGAGTCAGGTTTGTAGGCCTCTTGCTCGCACACGCTTTTTCAGTTCTGCCCACAAATTTTCTATAGGATTGAGGTCAGGGCTTTGTGATGGCCACTCCAATACCTTGACTTTGTTGTCCTTAAGCCATTTTGCCACAACTTTGGAAGTATCGTTGGGGTCATTTTCCATTTGGAAGACCCATTTGTGACCAAGCTTTAACTTCCTGACTGATGTCTTGAGATGTTGCATCAATATATCCACGTAATTTTCCTGCCTCATGATGCCATCTATTTTGTGAAGTGCACCAGTCCCTCCTGCAGCAAAACACCCCCACAACATGATGCTGCCACCGCCGTGCTTCACAGTTGGGATGGTATGACGGCTGTGTGGTCCCATGGTGTTTAGACTTGCATACTATTGATTGAACGTGTTACCTTCAGGCATTTGGAAATTGCTCCCAAGGATGAAGCAGACTTGTGGAGGTCTACAATTTTTTTTGCTGAGATTTTGGCTGATTCCTTTTCATTTTCCCATGATGTCAAGCAAAGAGCCACTGAGTTTGAAGGTAGGCCTTGAAATACATCCAAATTATGTCAATTAGTCTATCAGATGCTTCTAAAGCCATGACATCATTTTCTGGAATTTTCCAAGCTGTTTAAAGGCACAGTCAACTTAGTGTATGTAAACTTCTGACCCACTGGAATTGTGATACAGTGAATTATAAGTGAAATAATCTGTCTGTAATCAATTGTTTCAAAAATTACTTGTGTCATGCACAAAGTAGATGTCCTAACCGACTTGCCAAAACTATAGTTTGTTAACAAGAAATTTGTGGAGTGGTTGAAAAACACGTTTTAATGACTCCAACCTAAGTGTATGTACACTTCCGACTTCAACTGTATGTGATTCACAATTAAAACTTACATTCTGATGATGCCATGATTAAGAAGAATCATGAATGAATCATGAATCATAATGAGTGAGAAAGTTACAAGAGGCCACAACAAAACATGCTAACCTCTCACCATTACCAATAACAGAGGGTACAACAAAACATGCTAACCTTTCACCATTACCAATAACAGAGGCTACAACAAAACATGCTAACCTCTCACCATTACCAATAACAGAGGCCACAACAAAACATGCTAACCTCTCACCATTACCAATAACAGAGGCTACAACAAAACATGCTAACCTTTCACCATTACCAATAACAGAGGCTACAACAAAACATGCTAACCTCTCACCATCACCAATAACAGAGGATACAACAAAACATGCTAACCTCTCACCATCACCAATAACAGAGACTACAACAAAACATGCTAACCTCTCACCATTACCAATTTATTTATTTGTTTCACCTTTATTTAACCAGGTAGGCAAGTTGAGAACAAGTTCTCATTTACAATTGCGACCTGGCCAAGATAAAGCAAAGCAGTTCGACACATATAACAACACAGAGTTACACATGGAGTTAAACAAATGTAACCCTCTCACCAGGCTTGAATATGACTGTCACAACATTAAAATATGTAGAGTATCTCAGCAGCATGGGATGTTAGGTGAGAAGGACATCTCCAATAAGAATTCCTATTGTAAACTATCTAGGGTTATGACAATAGGGTATTAACTTCAGATGAAATGATTATAGGCTTCTGTTATTGAATCAGGATAAACCATCCCATGCATTAAATTAAAACAATTAATGACTCCACCAAGGCAACATACATAATGTTCCATATGTGTATTAAAACATTGTAACAGGGTTGGTTATGTTTCCACTTGCCTCTAAAGAAATGTGTACTTAATGTTCAAGCATTCGTATTGGTTGGTTCAACTGATGACAATAAGGTGTGTTGTGATTGGCCCCGCTTGCAGATAGGGGGAGATCGCGAACGTCAGGTCTTCCCAGTATGAAAATGTGATGCAAGGGATTTTGCCATTGACAGCCATCAGTTTCATTAAGCCCTGCACAACTACTGTGCTGTTTCCCATTTAACAGGAATAAATGATGCTCAACTGGGACCACTGGCTGATGTGATTTATTAGGAGAAAACACAACGCAAGGAGAGTACGATATACATCTGTTACACAGACAGTACTCCTTAGCCGTAACCAATATCCCCATGGGAACACGAACTCGTTAAGCTTCCCAAGCAATTATCTCCCGGTGTCACACGATGCTAGGCTAACCTCAAGGCTGGCTAATACCTCCACTACGAGACGGTAGCTTCAGTCTTTACTAAGTTTTAACTAAATTATAACAACTCTTTTATTAAATAAATCATGTATTTCCCTTCATGTCTTAGTAGCTATGGGTTTTGTTGTAGTTCTGTCGTCTTCTTTTATAATTTTTCTTCACCAACCGTCCTGAGGTAAAACGTCCATCCTTTCATCAACGTCTTTTTCCCTCCCGTTAACCAGGTCAACTCCCATTGGCCACAACGTAACAAGCGACCTTATTGGTCAAAACGTAAACTTCAAAGTAAAACAAACTATTCACTTATACATTAAATAAATATTTCTTCAAAAAGCATAATGCATTAACAACATTACAGTTTAGGAGCAATTCAGTCATCTTTTAAATATAATACCAATTAATTATAACAAATAAACTCAATACTTGGTTCAAACAAGGGTATTACACAAACATACAGTCAATAATACAGTAGAAAAATAAGTCTATATACAATGTGAGCAAATTAAGTGAAATAAGGGAGGTAAAGGCAAAAAAAGGCCATGGTGGCAAAGTAAATACAATATAGCAAGTAAAACACTGGAATGGTAGATATGCAGTGGAAGAAAGTGCAAAGTAGAAATAATGGGGAGCAAAGGAGCTAAATAAATAAATACAGTAGGGGAAGAAGTAGTTGGGCTAAATTATAGATGGGCTATGTACAGGTGCAGTAATCTGTGAGCTGCTCTGACAGCTGGTGCTTAAAGCTAGTGAGGGAGATAAGTGTTTCCAGTTTTAGAGATTTTTGTAGTTCGTTCCAGTCATTGGCAGCAGAGAACTGGAAGAAGAGGCAGCCGAAGGAGGAATTGGCTTTGGGGGTGACCAGTGAGATATACCTGCTGAAGCGCGTGCTACAGGTGGGTGCTGCTATGGTGACCAGTGAGCGGAGATAAGGGGGGACTTTACCTAGCAGGGTCTTGTAGATGACCTGGAGCCAGTGGGTTTAGCAACGAGTATCAAGCGAGGGCCAGACAATGAGAGCGTACAGGTCGCAGTGGTGGGAAGTACAGTGGGGGAAAAAAGTATTTGATCCCCTGCTGATTTTGTACGTTTGCCCACTGACAAAGAAATGATCAGTCTATAATTTTAATGGTAGGTTTATTTGAACAGTGAGAGACAGAATAACAGCAAAAAAATCAAGAAAAACGCATGTCAAAAATGTTATACAATTATTTGCATTTTAATGAGGGAAATAAGTATTTGACCCCTCTGCAAAACATGACTTAGTACTTGGTGGCAAAACCCTTGTTGGCAATCACAGAGGTCAGACGTTTCTTGTAGTTGGCCACCACGTTTGCACACATCTCAGGAGGGATTTTGTCCCACTCCTATTTGCAGATCTTCTCCAAGTCATTAAGGTTTCGAGGCTGACGTTTGGCAACTCGAACCTTCAGCTCCCTCCACAGATTGTCTATGGGATTAAGGTCTGGAGACTGGCTAGGCCACTCCAGGACCTTAATGTGCTTCTTCTTGAGCCACTCCTTTGTTGCCTTGGCCATGTGTTTTGGGTCATTGTCATGCTGGAATACCCATCCACAACCCATTTTCAATGCCCTGGCTGAGGGAAGGAGGTTCTCACCCAAGATTTGATGGTACATGGCCCCGTCTATCGTCCCTTTGATGCAGTGAAGTTGTCCTGTCCCCTTAGCAGAAAAACACCCCCAAAACATAATGTTTCCACCTCCATGTTTGACGGTGGAGATGGTGTTCTTGTGGTCATAGGCAGCAATCCTCCTCCTCCAAACACGGCGAGTTGAGTTGATGTCAAAGAGCTCCATTTTGGTCTCATCTGACCACAAAATTTTCACCCAGTTGTCCTCTGAATCATTCAGATGTTCATTGGCAAACTTCAGACGGGCATGTATATGTGCTTTCTTGAGCAGGGGGACCTTGCGGGCGCTGCAGGATTTCAGTCCTTCACGGCATAGTGTGTTACCAATTGTTTTCTTGGTGACTATGGTCCCAGCTGCCTTGAGATCATTGACAAGATCCTCCCGTGGAGTTCTGGGCTGATTCCTCACCGTTCTCATGATCATTGCAACTCCACGAGGTGAGATCTTGCATGGAGCCCCAGGCCGAGGGATATTGACAGTTATTTTGTGTTTCTTCCATTTGCGAATAATCGCACCAAATGTTGTCACCTTCTCACCAAGCTGCTTGGCGATGGTCGTGTAGCCCATTCCAGCCTTGTGTAGGTCTACAATCTTGTCCCTGACATCCTTGGAGAGCTCTTTGGTCTTGGCCATGGTGGAGAGTTTGGAATCTGATTGATTGATTGCTTCTGTGGACAGGTGTCTTTTTTTACAGGTAACAAGTTGCGGTTAGGAGCACTCCCTTTAACCTGTTTAGGATAGGGGGCAGTATTTTCACGGCCGGATAAAAAATGTATATAATTGTTTGATTTCAATAGAAAACACCTTAAAGTTTCTAAAACTGTTTGAATGGTGTCTGTGAGTATAACAGAGTATAACAGAACTCATATGGCAGGCCAAAACCTGAGAAGATTCTAAACAGGAAGTGCCCTGTCTGACCATTTCTTGGCCTTCTATAGCCTCTTTATCGAAAACAGAGGATCTCTGCTGTAACGTGACATTTTCTAAGATTCCCATAGGCTCTCAGAAGGTGCCAGAACGTTGAATGATGACTCTGCAGTCCCTGGCTGAAAAACAGTAGCACATTTGGATAGTGGTCGATCTGAGAACAATGAAACGGCGCGCGCATGCACGTGAAGAGTCCATTTTACATTTTCAGTCTTTGAACGAAAACGACGTCTCCCGGTCGGAATATTATCGCTAATTTACGAGAAAAATCGCATAAAAATTTATTTTACACAGCGTTTGACATGCTTCGAAGTACGGTAATGGAATATTTTCAAATTTTTTGTCAAGATATGCGCCGGCGCGTCACCCTTTGGATAGTGTCTTGAACGCAAGAACAAAACGCCGCTATTTGGATATAACTATGGATTATTTGGAACCAAAACAACATTGGGTGTTGAAGTAGAAGTCCCGGGAGTGCATTCTGACAAAGAACAGCAAAGGTAATCCAATTTTTCTTATAGTAAATCTGAGTTTGGTGAGGGCCAAACTTGCCGGGTGTCTAAATAGCTAGCCCGTGATGGCTGGGCTATGTACTTAGAATATTGCAAAATGTGCTTTCACCAAAAAGCTATTTTAAAATCGGACATATCGAGTGCATAGAGGAGTTCTGTATCTATAATTCTTAAAATAATTGTTATGCTTTTTGTGAACGTTTATCGTGAGTAATTTAGTAAATTGTTAGTAAATTCCCCGGAAGTTTGCGGGGGGTATGCTAGTTCTGAACGTCACATGCTAATGTAAAAAGCTGTTTTTTGATATAAATATGAACTTGATTGAACAAAACATGCATGTATTGTATAACATAATGTCCTAGGTGTGTCATCTGATGAAGATCATCAAAGGTTAGTGCTGCATTTAGCTGTCTTCTGGGTTTTTGTGACATTATATGCTAGCTTGAAAAATGGGTGTCTGATTATTTCTGGCTTGGTACTCTGCTGACATAATCTAATGTTTTGCTTTCGCTGTAAAGCCTTTTTGAAATCGGACAGTGTGGTTAGATAAAGGAGAGTCTTGTCTTTAAAATGCTGTGAAATAGTCATATGTTTGAAAAATTGAAGTTTTTGTATATTTGAGGAATTTGTAATTCGCGCCACGCCTATCATTGGATATTGGAGCAGGTGTTCCGCTAGCGGAACGTCTAGATGTAAGAGGTTTAAAGAGTGTGCTCCTAATCTCAGCTCGTTACCTGTATAAAAGACACCTGGGAGCCAGAAATCTTTCTGATTGAGACGGGGTCAAATACTTATTTCCCTCGTTAAAATGCAAATCAATTTATAACATTTCTGACATGAGTTTTTCTGGATGTTTTTGTTGTTATTCTGTCTCTCACTGTTCAAATAAACCATTAAAATTATAGACTGATCCTTTCTTTGTCAGTGGGCAAACGTACAAAATCAGCAGGGGATCAAATACTTTTTCCCCCCACTGTATATGGGGCTTTGGTGACAAAACGGATGGCACTGTGATAGACTGCATCCAATTTATTGAGTAGGGTATTTGGAGGCTATTTTGTAAATGACATGGCCGAAGTCGAGTATCGGTAGGATGGTCAGTTTTATAAGGGTATGTTTGGCAGCATGAGTGAAGGATGCTATGTTGCGAAATAGGAAGCCAATTCTAGATTTAACTTTGGATTGGAGATGCTTAATGTGAGTCTGGAAGGAGAGTTTACAGTCTAACCAGACACCTAGGTATTTGTAGGTGTCCACATATTCTAAGTCAGAAGCATCCAGAGTAGTGATGCTGGACGGGCGGGCAGGTGCAGGCAGCGATCGGTTGAAGAGCATGCATTTAGTTTTACTTGTAGTTAAGAGCAGTTGGAGGCCACGGAAGGAGAGGTGTATGGCATTGAAGCTCGTCTAGAGGTTAGTTAACACAGTGTCCAAAGAAGGGCCAGAAGTATACAGAATAACACCAATAACAGAGGGGGTCTGATCTTTGTGCCTCTGTAACTTTCTCATTTATCATTATTCACGATTCATTCATGATTATTCATAATCATGGTAGCATCCACATGAATGTAGAAGTGTTCAGAAACATCTTCTATTCTTACTGACAATACAAGTGAAGTGACTCCAAAATGACAGGACATTATTCACCATTCAGTTTCTATTAGGAAAAACATCATCCAAAACACAACCAAGACAAACTGAAAAATGAATTCAACAAGTTAGTAGAATCACAAGCTTGATGTAATCACTGCAGGCATGGAACATGGTACAACTACTAAACTTATGACTACTTTAATACAATATAAGTGAATTTGTCCAAATAATTAAGACTTATTCAAATGGGAGAACTACGTACAGAAAGTGCTTTAATTTCTAAACGGTAAAACAGATATGCATGAAAATACCCTCAAATAAAAGGTGACATTATGTAAGGTCACCTAATATGAAACATCTCAAATCCAAAATGCTGGAGCATAGCACCACATTTAAAACTGTAAACACATATGGTGTGGACTATGTGTGTCTGGTAAACACATGTGGATCTGGTGAACAGTTACCACTTGTTGACCAACTACAGGAATACTGACCTCAGAGTCTCCAGTTTACAGTGGGGATCCTCCAGTCCAGCAGAGAGCAGCTCCACTCCTGAATCCTTCAGGTCATTGTTACTCAGATCCAGCTCTCTCAGGTGTGAGGGGTTTGATGTCAGAGCTGAGACCAGAGAATCACAGCCTTCCTCTGTGACTCCACAGCCTGACAGCCTGCAAAGAGTCAAATCAAATTAAAATCACACTGCTATGCTTTGGTGGTGAAAATAGTGGCAGTATAATTTTTCAACATTTTTCAGATATCAGTGTCCTGAAACCTTACATATCTATTCGTAAATTAATGTATCATCATTAAAAATGACAAATGATCAAATTATTGCCTGCAGATAGAAACATATATAGTACAAATATTTGAGTAGACTGACCAGACCAGTTTAAAAGCAGTATCAGTCAAAAGACAGACAGTGAGGTATCAGATTTAGATTGTATTGAGTATACAGTCCACACCATAGCTATTTTGACAGTGAAGCAAACATTTTAAATGTGGCTCTGTACTCCAACATTTTGGATTTCAGATCAAATGTTTCATATGAGGTGACAGTATATAATGTCACCTTTTATTTGAGGATATTTTCATACATATGTTTCACCATTTAGAAAAATGAAAGAACTTCATGTATCTAGTCCCACTATTTAAAGAAGTCATATGTTTTCTGACCAATTCACTCATAGTGGCTTAAAGTAGTCACAAGTTGAGTATTTGATCCGATATTCCTTGAACGCAGCGACTACATCAAGCTTGTGACTCAAACTCGTTGATTGATTTTGCAGTTTGTTATCGTTGTGTTTTGGGTTGTGTTTTGTCCAATATTAAAATGGTGGATGGTGTAACGTCTGCTTCCAGCTCACACTCTGAAACACGTAGATCCCCCCTGAACGCAGCTCACTCTCCAGATCCCAGTCACCTGAATTCTGATCACCTGTTCACACACCTGTATGTCATTATCAAACTCTATTTAGTTCAGTTCTTTGCACCCCCATCATTGTTAAGTGTTGTTTGTTTTGTGACACAAGGCTATTCGGAGTGCTGCATTTCCCGTAATTTACTCCTCCCATGAATGATAGTTTTTGCCTGCCTCACTAATGATGCCTTTTGCCGTTTCCCTGCCTGTACTGTTGCCTTTTTGGACCCCCTGTGTATGACCTTCTGCCTGCCCCTGGACCCAGCTACATGCCTCATCCTGTGGTCCTTTACAATAAACACCTGCTGAGCCCTGCGCTTGAAACCAGCTCTCTGTCTCCCATCGTGTTCATTACAGATGGTGACTGGAGTCATTTTATTTACAAGTGAGTAGATAACATGTTTCTAAACACTACTAAAAGCATCCTGATGATGCATGATTAAGAAAAATCATAAATGAATCATGAATAATAATGAGTGAGAAAGTTACAGAAGCTACAACAAAACATGCTAACCTCTCACCATTACCAATAAGAGGCTACAACAAAACATGCTAACCTCTCACCATTACCAATAACAGTGGATACAACAAAACATGCTAACCTCTCACCATTACCAATAACAGAGGCTACAACAAAACATGCTAACCTCTCACCATTACCAATAACAGTGGATACAACAAAACATGCTAACCTCTCACCATTACAAATAACAGAGGCTACAACAAAACATGCTAACCTCTCACCATTACCAATAACAGAGACCACAACAAAACATGCTAACCTCTCACCATTACCAATAAGAGACTACAACAAAACATGCTAACCTCTCACCATTACCAATAACAGAGACTACAACAAAACATGCTAACCTCTCACCATTACCAATAACAGAGGATACAGCAAAACATGCTAACCTCTCACCATTACCAATTTATTTATTTATTTCACCTTTATTTTAAAAGAAATAAAAAAATAATTAACCCCAATGAGTCGTGCACAACACGTGTCCAAATTAAGCACCTCACATTGTGGTTACTCACGAATTGGTAGATATTCCGTCAGCGAAGTATGGCAGTTCCATGCAGGTTTCCTCACCAAGTCCAAGGCAGCACAGCTACCCATGCAGACAGTACTCCTTAGCCGTAACCGATATCCCCATGGCAACACAGCTACCCATGCAGACAGTACTCCTTAGTAACCGATATCCCCATGGCAACACGAACTCGTTAAGCTTACCAAGCAATTATCTCCCGGTGTCACACGATGCTAGGTTAACCTCTAGCTGGCTAATACCTCCACAACGAGACGGTAGCTTCAGTCTTTACTAAGTTTTAGCTAAATTATAACAACTCTTTTATTAAATAAAATATGTATTTCCCTTCATGTCTTAGTAGCAATGGGTTTTGTTGTAGTTCTGTCATCTTCTTTTATAATTTTTCTTCACCAACCGTCCTGAGGTAAAACGTCCATCCTTTCATCAACATCTTTTCCCCTCCCGTTAACCAGGTCAACTCCCATTGGCCACAACTTAACAAGCGACCTTATTGGTCAAAACGGAAACTTCAAAGTAAAACAAACTATTCACTTATACATTAAATAAATATTTCTTCAAAAAGCATAATGCATTAACAACATTACAGTTTAGGAGCAATTCAATCATCTTTTAAATATAATACCAATTAATTATAACAAATAAACTCAATACTTGGTTCAAACAAGGGTATTACACAAACATACAGTCAATAATACAGTAGAAAATAAGTCTATATACAATGTGAGCAAATGAAGTGAAATAAGGGAGGTAAAGGCAAAAAAAGGCCATGGTGGCAAAGTAAATACAATATAGCAAGTAAAACACTGGAATGGTAGATATGCAGTGGAAGAAAGTGCAAAGTAGAAATAGAAATAATGGGGTGCAAAGGAGCTAAATAAATAAATACAGTAGGGGAAGAAGTAGTTGGGCTAAATTATAGATGGGATATGTACAGGTGCAGTAATCTGTGAGCTGCTCTGACAGCTGGTGCTTAAAGCTAGTGAGGGAGATAAGTGTTTCCAGTTTTAGAGATTTTTGTAGTTCGTTCCAGTCATTGGCAGCAGAGAACTGGAAGAAGAGGCGGCCGAAGGAGGAATTGGCTTTGGGGGTGACCAGAGAGATATACCTGCTGGAGCGCGTGCTACAGGTGGGTGCTGCTATGGTGACCAGTGAGCGGAGATAAGGGGGGACTTTACCTAGCAGGGTCTTGTAGATGACCTGGAGCCAGTGGGTTTAGCGACGAGTATGAAGCGAGGGCCAGACAACGAGAGCGTACAGGTCGCAGTGGTGGGAAGTACAGTGGGGGAAAAAAGTATTTGATCCCCTGGTGATTTTGTACGTTTGCCCACTGACAAAGAAATGATCAGTCTATAATTGTAATGGTAGGTTTATTTGAACAGTGAGAGACAGAATAACAGCAAAAAAATCTAGAAAAATGCATGTCAAAAATGTTATACAATTATTTGCATTTTAATGATGGAAATGAGTATTTGAGCCCTCTGCAAAACATGACTTAGTACTTGGTGGCAAAACCCTTTCTTGCAGTTGGCCACCAGGTTTGCACACATCTCAGGAGGGATTTTGTCCCACTCCTCTTTGCAGATCTTCTCCAAGTCATTAAGGTTTCGAGGCTGACGTTTGGCAACTTGAACCTTCATCTCCCTCCACAGATTTTCTATGGGATTAAGGTCTGGAGACTGGCTAGGCCACTCCAGGACTTTAATGTACTTCTTCTTGAGCCACTCCTTTGTTGCCTTGGCCGTGTGTTTTGGGTCATTGTCATGCTGGAATACCCATCCACAACCCATTTTCAATGCCCTGGCTGAGGGAAGGAGGTTCTCACCCAAGATTTGACGGTACATGGCCCCGTCCATCGTCCCTTTGATGCAGTGAAGTTGTCCTGTCCCCTTAGCAGAAAAACACCCCCAAAGCATAATGTTTCCACCTCCATGTTTGACGGTGGAGATGGTGTTCTTGGGGTCATAGGCAGCAATCCTCCTCCTCCAAACAAGGCGAGTTGAGTTGATGTCAAAGAGCTCCATTTTGGTCTCATCTGACCACAACATTTTCACCCAGTTGTCCTCTGAATCATTGAGATGTTCATTGGCAAACTTCAGACGGGCATGTATATGTGCTTTCTTGAGCAGGGGGACCTTGCGGGCGCTGCAGGATTTCAGTCCTTCACGGCGTAGTGTGTTACCAATTGTTTTCTTGGTGACTATTGTCCCAGCTGCCTTGAAATCATTGACAAGATCGTCCCGTGGAGTTCTGGGCTGATTCCTCACCGTTCTCATGATCATTTCAACTCCACGAGGTGAGATCTTGCATGGAGCCCCATGCCGAGGGATATTGACAGTTCTTTTGTGTTTCTTCCATTTGCGAATAATCGCACCAAATGTTGTCACCTTCTCACCAAGCTGCTTGGCGATGGTCGTGTAGCCCATTCCAGCCTTGTGTAGGTCTACAATCTTGTCCCTGACATCCTTGGAGAGCTCTTTGGTCTTGGCCATGGTGGAGAGTTTGGAATCTGATTGATTGATTGCTTCTGTGGACAGGTGTCTTTTTTACAGGTAACAAGTTGCGGTTAGGAGCACTCCCTTTAAGAGTGTGCTCCTAATCTCAGCTCATTACCTGTATAAAAGACACCTGGGAGCCAGAAATCTTTCTGATTGAGAGGGGGTCAAATACTTATTTCCCTCATTAAAATGCAAATCAATTTACAACATTTCTGACATGAGTTTTTCTGGATGTTTTTGTTGTTATTCTGTCTCTCACTGTTCAAATAAACCATTAAAATTATAGACTGATCCTTTCTTTGTCAGTGGGCAAACGTACAAAATCAGCAGGGGATCAAATACTTTTTTCCCCCACTGTATATGGGGCTTTGGTGACAAAACGGATGGCACTGTGATAGACTGCATCCAATTTATTGAGTAGGGTATTGGAGGCTATTTTGTAAATGACATCGCCGAAGTCGAGGATCGGTAGGATGGTCAGTTTTACGAGGGTATGTTTGGCAGCATGAGTGAAGGATGCTATGTTGCGAAATAGGAAGCCAATTCTAGATTTAACTTTGGATTGGAGATGCTTATAGTGAGTCTGGAAGGAGAGTTTACAGTCTAACCAGACACCCAGGTATTTGTAGTTGTCCACATATTCTAAGTCAGAACCGTCCAGAGTAGTGATGCTGGACAGGCGGGCAGGTGCAGGCAGCGATCGGTTGAAGAGCATGCATTTAGTTTTACTTGTATTTAAGAGCAGTTGGAGGCCACGGAAGGAGAGTTGTATGGCATTGAAGCTCGTCTGGAGGTTAGTTAACACAGTGTCCAAAGAAGGGCCAGAAGTATACAGAATAACACCAATAACAAAGGAGGTCTGATATTTGTGCCTCTGTAAATTTCTCATTCATCATCATTAATGATTCATTCATGATTATTCATAATCATGGTAGCATCCACATGAATGTATTAGTGTTCAGAAACATATTCTATTCTTACTGACAATACAAGTGAAGTGACTCCAAAATGACAGGACATTATTCACCATTCAGTTTCTATTAGGAAAAACATCATCCATACACAACCAAGACAAACTGCAAATGCATTCAACAAGTTTGTAGAATCACAAGTTTGATGTAATCACTGCAGGCATGGAACATGGGACTAAATACTAAACTTATGACAACTTTAATACAATATAAGTCAATTTGTCCGAATATGTACAACTTTTTCAAATGGGAGAACTAAATACATAAAGTGCTTTCCTTTCTTAACAGTAACACAGCTATGTATGAAAATACCCTCAAATAAAAGGTGACATTCTGTACTGTCACCTAATATGAAACATTCTAAGTCAAATCCAAAATGCTGGAGCATAGCACCACATTTAAAACTGCAAGCTTCACTGTCCAAACACATATGGTGTGGACTATGTGTGTCTGGTAAACACATGTGGATCTGGTGAACAGTTATTACTTGTTGACCAACTACAGGAATACTGACCTCAGAGTCTCCAGTTTACAGTGGGGATTCCCCAGTCCAGCAGAGACCAGCTTCACGCCTGAATCCTTCAGGTCATTGTTACTCAGGTCCAGCTCTCTCAGGTGTGAGGGGTTTGACCTCAGAGCTGAGACCAGAGAATCACAGCCTTCCTCTGTGACTCCACAGCCTGACAGCCTGCAAAGAGTCAAATCATATTAAAATCACACTGCTATGCTTTGGTGGTGAAAATAGTGGCAGTATAATTTTTCAACATATTCAGATATCAGTGTCCTGAAACCTTTCATATCTATTCGTAAATGAATGTATCATCATTAAAAATGTCAAATTATCAAAGTTTAGCCTGCAGATAGAAACATGTATAATACAAATATTTGAGTAGACTGACCAGACCAGTTTAAAAGCAGTATCAGTCAAAAGACAGACAGTGAGGTATCAGATTTAGATTGTATTGAGCATACAGTCCACACCATATCTATTTTGACAGTGAAGATAACATTTTAAATGTGGCTCTATACTCCAACATTTTGGATTTCACATCAAATGTTTCATATGAGGTGACAGTATATAATGTCACCTTTTATTTGAGGATATTTTAATGCATACAGTTGAAGTCAGAAGTTTACATATACCTTAGCCAAATGCATTTAAACTCCATTTTTACAATTCCTGACATTTAATCCTAGTAAAAGTCCCCTGTCTTAGGTCAGTTAGGATCACCACTTTATTTTAAGAATGTGAAATGTCAGAATAATAGTAGAGAGAATGATTTATTTCAGCTTTTATTTCTTTCATCACATTCCCAGTGGGTCAGAAGTTTACATACACTCAATTAGTATTTGGTAGCATTGCCTTTAAATGGTTTAACTTGGGTTAAACGTGTCGGGTAGCCTTCCACAAGCTTCCCACAATAAGTTGGGTGAATTTTGGCCCATTCCTCCTGACAGAGCTGGTGTAACTGAGTCAGGTTTGTAGGCCTCCTTGCTCGCACACGCTTTTTAATTCTGGCCACACATTTTCTATAGGATTGAGGTCAGGCTTTTGTGATGGCCACTCCAATACCTTGACTTTGTTGTCCTTAATCCATTTTGCCACAACTTTGGAAGTATGCTTGGGGTCATTGTCCATTTGGAAGACCCATTTGTGACCAAGCTTTAACTTCCTGACTGATGTCTCAAGATGTTGCTTCAATATATCCACAATTTTCCTGCCTCATGATGCCATCTATTTTGTGAAGTGCACCAGTCCCTCCTGCAGCAAAGCACCCCCACAACATGATGCTGCCACCGCCGTGCTTCACAGTTGGGATGGTATGATGGCTGTGTGGTCCCATGGTGTTTAGACTTGCGTACTATTGATTGAACGTGTTACCTTCAGGCGTTTGGAAATTGCTCCCAAGGATGAAGCAGACTTGTGGAGGTCTACAATTTTTTTTCTCTGAGATTTTGGCTGATTCCTTTTCATTTTCCCATGATGTCAAGCAAAGAGGCACTGAGTTTGAAGGTAGGCCTTGAAATACATCCAAATTATGTCAATTAGTCTATCAGATGCTTCTAAAGCCATGACATAATTTTCTGGAATTTTCCAAGCTGTTTAAAGGCACAGTCAACTTAGTGTATGTAAACTTCTGACCCACTGGAATTGTGATACAGTGAATTATAAGTGAAATAATCTGTCTGTAATCAATTGTTTCAAAAATTACTTGTGTCATGCACAAAGTAGATGTCCTAACCGACTTGCCAAAACTATATAGTTTGTTAACAAGAAATTTGTGGAGAGGTTCAAAAACACGTTTTAATGACTCCAACCTAAGTGTATGTACACTTCCGACTTCAACTGTATGTGATTGACGATTAAAAATTAAATTCTGATGATGCCATGATTAAGAAAAATCATGAATGAATCATGAATCAGAATGAGTGAGAAAGTTACAGAGGCCACAACAAAACATGCTAACCTCTCACCATTACCAATAACAGAGGCTACAACAAAACATGCTAACCTCTCACCATTACCAATAACAGAGGCTACAACAAAACATGCTAACCTCTCACCATTACCAATAACAGAGGATACAACAAAACATGCTAACCTCTCACCATTACCAATAGCAGAGGCTACAACAAAACATGCTAACCTCTCACCATTACCAATAGCAGAGGCTACAACAAAACATGCTAACCTCTCACCATTACCAATAACAGAGGCTACAACAAAACATGCTAACCTCTCACCATTACCAATAACAGAGGCTACAACAAAACATGCTAACCTCTCACCATTACCAATAACAGAGGATACAACAAAACATGCTAACCTCTCACCATTACCAATAGCAGAGGCTACAACAAAACATGCTAACCTCTCACCATTACCAATAGCAGAGGCTACAACAAAACATGCTAACCTCTCACCATTACCAATAACAGAGGCTACAACAAAACATGCTAACCTCTCCCCATTACCAATAACAGAGGATACAACAAAACATGCTAACCTCTCACCATTACCAATAACAGAGGCTACAACAAAACATACTAACCTCTCACCATTACCAATAAGAGAGGCTACAACAAAACGTGCTAACCTCTCACATTACCAATAACAGAGGCTACAACAAAACATGCTAACCTCTCACCATTACCAATAACAGAGGCTACAACAAAACAGCTAACATCTCACCATTACCAATTACAGAGGCTACAACAAAACATGCTAACCTCTCACCACTACCAATAACAGAGGCTACAACAAAACATGCTAACCTCTCACCATTACCAATAACAGAGGCTACAACAAAACATGCTAACCTCTCACCATTACCAATAACAGAGACTACAACAAAACATGCTAACCTCTCACCATTACCAATAACAGAGGCTACAACAAAACAGCTAACGTCTCACCATTACCAATTACAGAGGCTACAACAAAACATGCTAACCTCTCACCACTACCAATAACAGAGGCTACAACAAAACATGCTAACCTCTCACCATTACCAATAACAGAGGCTACAACAAAACATGCTAACCTCTCACCATTACCAATAACAGAGGGGGTATGATCCTTGTGCCTCTGTAACTTTCTCATTCCTCATCATTCTCGATTCATTCTTATTCTTACTGACAATACAAGTAAAGTGACTCCAAAATGACAGGATATTATTCACCAATCAGTTTCTATTAGGAAAAACATTAACTAAAATACAATCAAAACAAACTGCAAATGAATTCAACAAGTTAGTAGAATCACAAGCTTGATGTAATCACTGCAGGCATGGAATATGGTACAACTACTAAACTTATGACTACTTTAATCTAACCACGTTGTCCGATTTCAAAAAGGTTTTACGGCGAAAGCATAAAGTTATATTATGTTAGGAGAGTACATTGACAATAGCTGTGTGTAATGTTTTGTCAATTCAAAGACAGGCGTCACCAAAACCATAAAACCAGCTAAAATGATGCACTAACCTTTGACAATCTCCATCAGATGACACTCCTAGGACATTATGTTAGACAATACATGCATTTTTAGTTCTATCAAGTTGATATTTATATCCAAAAACAGCGGTTTACTATGGCGTTGATGTTCAGGAAATCGTTTCCCTCCAATAACCGGCAGTCAAGTCAGCACCACAAAATTAAATAATTAAAATTAGAAAACATTGGTAAGATATTATATTGTCATATAAAGAATTATAGATTTACATCTCTTGAACGCAATCAACTTGCCAGATTTAAGCAGAAATTTGCATCCTGAAGCTCTAACTCCAAAAAGTTTTGGGACACTGTAAAGTCCATGGAGAACAAGAGCACCTCCTCCCAGCTGCCCACTGCACTGAGGCTAGGTAACACGGTCACCACCGATAAATCCATGATAATCGAAAATTTCAACAAGCATTTCTCAATGACTGGCCATGCCTTTCTCCTGGCTACCCCAACCCTGGCCAACAGCTCCGCCCCCCCCCCCCGCAGCTACTCACCCAAGCCTCCCCAGCTTCTCCTTCACCCAAATCCAGATAGCAGATGTTCTGAAAGAGCTGCAAAACCTGGACCCGTACAAATTAGCTGGGCTAGACAATCTGGACCCTCTCTTTCTAAAACTATCCGCTGCCATTGTTGCAACCCCTATTACCAGTCTGTTCAACCTCTCTTTTGTATCATCCGAGATCCCTAAAGATTGGAAAGCTGCCACGGTCATCCCCCTCTTTAAAAGGGGTGACACCCTATACCCAAACTGTTACAGACCTATTTCCATCCTGCCCTGCCTATCCAAAGTCTTTGAAAGCAAAGTTAATAAACAGATCACTGACCATTTCGAATCCCAACGTATCTTCTCCGCTGTGCAATCTGGTTTCCGAGCCGGTCACGGGTCCACCTCAGCCATGCTCAAGATACTAAATGATATCATAACTGCCATCTATAAAAGACAGTACTGTGCAGCCGTCTTCATCGACCTGGCCAAGGCTTTCGACTCTGTCAATCACCGTATTCTTATCGGCAGACTGAATAGCCTTGGTTTTTCTAACGACTGCCTCGCCTGGTTCACCAACTACTTTGCAGACAGAGTTCAGTGTGTCAAATTGGAGGGCATGTTGTCCGGACCTCTGGCAGTCTCTATGGGGGTACCACAGGGTTCAATTCTCGGGCCGACTCTTTTCTCTGTATATATCAATGATGTCGCTCTTGCTGCGGGAGATTCCTTGATCCACCTCTACGCAGACGACACCATTCTGTATACTTCTGGCCCTTCCTTGGACACTGTGCTAACTAACCTCCAAACGAGCTTCAATGCCGTACAACACTCCTTCTGTGGCCTCCAACTGCTCTTAAATGCTAGTAAAATCAAATGCATGCTTTTCAACCTTTTGCTGCCCGCACCCGCCCGCCCGACTAGCATCACCACCCTGGACGGTTCTGACCTAGAATATGTGGACAACTACAAATACCTAGGTGTCTGGTTAGACTGTAAACTCTCCTTCCAGACTCATATTAAACATCTCCAATCCAAAATCAAATCTAGAATCGGCTTTCTATTTCGCAACAAAGCCTCCTTCACTCACGCTGCCAAACTTACTCTAGTAAAACTGACTATCCTGCCGATCCTCGACTTCGGTGATGTCATCTACAAAATAGCTTCCAATACTCTACTCAGCACACTGGATGCAGTCTATCCCAGTGCCATCCGTTTTGTTACCAAATCACCTTATGCCACCCACCATTGCGACCTGTATGCTCTAGTCGGCTGGCCCTCGCTTCATACTCGTTGCCAAACCCACTGGCTCCAGGTCATCTACAAGACCCTGCTAGGTAAAGTCCCCTCTTATCTCCGCTCACTGGTCACCATAGCAGCACCCACCTGTAGCACGCGCTCCAGCAGGTATATCTCTCTGGTCACCCCGAAAGCCAATTCCTCCTTTGGCTGTCTCTCCTTCCAATTCTCTGCTGCCAATGACTGGAACGAACTACAAAAATCTCTGAAACTGGAAACACTTATCTCCCTCACTAGCTTTAACTTTTATGGGAAACGTGGGACGTGCCACTCTATTCAACAGCCAGTGGTATACCGTGGCGCGAAATACAAAACCTTAAATATGCTATAACTTCAATTTCTCAAACATATGCCTATTTTACACCATTTGAAAGATAAGACTCTCGTTAATCCAACCACATTATCCAATTTCAAAAAGGCTTTACAGCGAAAGCAACACATTAGATTATGTCAGGAGAGTACCCAGCCAGAAATAATCACACAGCCATTTTCAAAGCAAGCATATATGTCACAAAAAACCAAACCACAGGTAAATGCAGCACTAACCTTTGATAATCTTCTTCAGATGACACTCCTAGGACATTATGTTATACAATACATGCATGTTTTGTTCAATCAAGTTCATATTTATATCAAAAACCAGCTTTTTACATAAGCATGTGATGTTCAGAACTAGCATACACACTGAAAACTTCCGGTGATTTTACTAAATTACTCAGCATAAACGTTCACAAAATACATAACAATTATTTTAAGAATTATAGATACAAAACTCCTTTATGCAATCGCGATGTCAGATTTTAAAATAGCTTTTCGGCAAAAGCACATTTTGGAATATTCTGAGTACATAGCTCGGCCATCATGGCTAGCTATTCAGACACTCACCAACGTCGAGGCTCAGTAAACTCAGAATTACTATAAAAAAAAATTGATTACCTTTGCTGTTCTTCGTTAGAATGCACTCCCAGGACTTCTACTTCAACAACAAATATTGTTTTGGTTCCAAATAATCCATAGTTATATTCAAATAGCTCAGTTTTGTTTGTGCGTTCAGGTAACTATCCAAACGGTGACGCGGGGTGCATTTCGTGACAAAAAAATTGAAAATGTTCCTTTACCGTACTTAGAAGCATGTCAAACGCTGTTTAAAATCAATTTTTATGTGATTTTTCTCGTAAAAAAGCGATAATATTCCAACCGGACAACTTTGTATTCATTCAAATAGAGAAAGAAAAACATGGTGGTCTCTTGTGACCGCGCATCTCCAGGCTCTGAGCCACTAGGCTGACCACTCACAAACAGAGCTCCTGAACCTTGCCCAGAGACAGCAGATGCCCCAATCCACTTTCTGGCGCCTTCCGAGAGCCAATGGAAGCCTTAGAATGTGTCACGTAACCCCAAAGATACTGTATTTTTGATAGAGATGCAACAGTTGGACCACAAATAATCAGACAGGCCACTTCCTGCTTGTAATCTTCAGGTTTTTGGCCTGCCATATGAGTTCTGTTATACTCACAGACACCATTCAAACAGTTTTAGAAACTTTAGAGTGTTTTCTATCCAAATATACTAATTATATGCATATTCTCATTTCTGGAAAAAAGTAGTAACCAGTTTAAATCGGGTTGGTTTTTTATCCGGCCGTGAAAATACTGCCCCCTACCCCAACAGGTTAAGCACCAGCTGTCAAAGCAGCTCACAGATCACTGCACCTGTACATAGCCCATCTATAATTTAGCCCATAGAACTACCTCTTCCCCTACTGTATTTATTTATTTATTTATTTTGCTCCTTTGCACCCCATTATTTCTATTTCTACTCTGCACTTTCTTCCACTACAAATCTACCATTCCAGTGTTTTACTTGCTATATTGTATTTACTTTCCCTCCATGGCCTTTTTTGCCTTTACCTCCCTTATCTCACCTCATTTGCTCACATTGTATATAGACTTATTTTTCTACTGTATTATTGACTGTATGTTTTTTTACTCCATGTGTAACTCTGTGTTGTTGTATGTGTCGAACTGCTTTGCTTTATCTTGGCCAGGTCGCAATTGTAAATGAGAACTTGTTCTCAACTTGCCTACCTGGTTAAATAAAGGTGCATTTTTTTTATTTTTAAATAGGGACTATAGCTACTATGGCAACCACAGAGACTTAAGCATTTATGTCTATATTGACTATTGAGACTATAGATACTATAGAGACTATAGAGACTATCGAGGAACTGCAGAAGAAGGTAACGACAAGATAATAGTTGAAGATGCATAAGGATTAACCAGGGAGGATTACTGAGTGTGTTGGGGAATAGTACTAAGTGAATGTTGATTTGACAGTTGTGTGAGTGTTGAAATGACAGGTTAATATGTTTGAAATTTGGAAATTGAGAGATTGAAAGGTGGATAATAACATATTGATATTTGGAAAATAATTGGTAAGCTGAAGTTCAACAAAGGTTGAAATTTGGATAAAAAGAGATTGAAATTTGGATAATAAGAGATATTATTTGTACTGAGTGAATGAGAGCTGTCAGGGGACTAGCCCCGGTGTGAAAGAGGTGCCTATCTGAATGAAAACCCCAACCAGTTCCGTCCACCGGTTTGAAAAAGGTGCGAGTATGAATGAATACCCCAACCAATTCTGTGAGCTGAGTTTTTAACGTTGTATAGGGATTCTGCGTGATGTGAAGATATAAAATAACTATTACCGAATATACTATATGAATATTATAATGGGTTACAAGAGATGTGATGAAGTAACAATGTATGTTGAGTATAATGGGTTACTAGAGATTTGTTAATGTAATATGTTATCAGTGGCTTTCAGATAGCACTTTAATAATGTGGTGTCTTAGTATTTTGAATTAGTGTGTTTGAATACAAGGTCACATGAGGAAAAGAGGAATTGAGACATATCATATTAGAGGCTTCCATCTGTCGTTTGGGTTAAAGATAAGCTTCCTGTGGACAAATGGATAAGCCGGCAGTGAAAATGAATGGTACTCACTGAACTCAAACAGGCTGTAAGGGACATTGGTGACAGAAAGAGCATACAGTACAAGTCAAAAGTTTGGACACGCCTACTCATTCAAGGGTTTACTATTTTCTACTATGAAATAACACATATGGAATCATGTAGTAACCAAAAAAGTGTAAAACAAGTTTTAGAACTTTTGCGTTGATGACAGCTTTGCACACTCTTGGCATTCTCTCAAACAGCTTCATGAGATAGTCACCTGGAATGCATTTCAGTTAACAGGCTTGTTTTGTTAAAAGTTCATTTGAGGAATTTATTTCCTTCTTAATGTGTTTGAGCCAATCACTTGTGTTGTGACAAGGTAGGGGTAGTATACAGAAGATAGTCCTATTTGGTAAAAGACCAAGTCCACAGTATGGCAAGAACAGTTCAAATAAGCAAAGAGAAATGACAGTCCATCATTACTTTGAAACCTCTTTGGGATTGGGGGCAGTATTTTCACGTCTGGATGAGAAGTGTGCCCAAAATAAACTGCCTGCTACTTAGGCCCAGAAGTTAGGATATGCATATAATTGGAAGATTTGGATAAAACTTATTTGGCAAGCGAAACCCCGAGGGCAAACCATCCAGGAATGTTTTTGTTGTTGAGGTGGCTGTGTTTTCTATTGTTTTCTATGGGAATCTAGATGTATGAGGCACCTGGTTGCAGTTCTTATGGCTTCCACTAGATGTCAACAGTCTTTAGAAATTGGTTGATGTTTTTCCTTTGAGAAATGAAGTACGGCTGTTAAGAATGAGTGTCAAGCCAAGTGTACTCTTTTGCTTGGTGTGCGCTCCAGGTCACGCGCTCCACATTGATTTCATCCGCTACTGAACACAGTATATTCCGTCTTAAATTTTATAGATTATTTAGGTTTTAGGATAACTAAGGATGGATTAGGAAAGTTGTTTGAAATGTTTGGACCAAGTTTACAGGTAACTTATTAGATCATTTGTAGTCATGTTGGGCGAGTAGGAACCGGTGAATTTCTGAATCAAACTCGTAAAATAAATGGACTGTCACGCCCTGACCTGAGAGAGCCTTTTTATGTCTCTATTTAGGTTTGGTCAGGATGTGATTTGGGTGGGCATTCTATGTCCGTGTTTCTATGTTTGGGATTTCTTTGTTTTGGCCAGGTATGACTCTCAATCAGGAACAGCTGTATATCGTTGTTGCTGATTGGGAGTCATACTTAGGCAGCCTGTTTTTCCTTTGGATTTTGTGGGTAGATATTTTCTGTTTAGTATTTTTGCACCTGACGGAACTGTTCGGTTGTTCTTTTGTTTTTTGTTTTGCTTGTCGGAGTTAGTGTTCAGTTTTATCATTAAAAATGACGAACACTTACCACGCTGCATTTTGGTCTGATTTCTCTTCCCCTTCATCTGAGGACGACGAAGACCGCTACATGGACATTTTGGGGATATAAAAAAGGAGTTTACTGAACAAAAGGACCATTTGTGATGTTTCTGGGACATATTGGAGTGCCAACAGAAGGTCTTCAAAGGTATAGCATGAATTATATCGTTATTTCTGACTTTCGTGTCGCACCTGCTTGGTTGAAATATGATTTTCATGTGTTTGTATGATGGGGTGCTGTCCTCAGATAAATGGCATAAAGCATGGTTTGCTTTCGCCGTAAAGCCTTTTTGAAATCTGACACGGTGGCTGGATTAAGAAGTTAAGCTTTAATTTGGTGTATTGCACTTGTGATTCTATGAAAGTTAAATATTTCTAATAATTTGATTTGAATTTCGCACTCTGCAATTTCACCGGATGTTGTTGAAACATCCGTAACGGCTAGCGGAACGTCTAAGCCATGAAGGTCAGTCAATGTGGAACATTTCAAGAACTTTGAAAAGTTTCATCAAGTGCAGTTGCAATAAATATCAAGCGCTATGATGAAACTGGCTCTCATGAGGACCGCCACAGGAAAGGAAAACCCAGAAATACCTTTGCTGCGGAGCATTCTGCAGTGATACGCCATCCAATCTGGTTTGCACTTAGTGGAACTATCATTTGTTTTTCAACAGGACAATGACCCAACACACCTCCAGGCTGTGTAAAGGCTATTTGACCAAGAAGGAAAGTGACAGAGTGCTGCATCCGATGACCTGGCCTCCACAATCACCCGACCTCAACCCAATTTACATGGTTTGGGATGAGTTGGACCGCATAGTGAAGGAAAAGCAGCCAACAAGTGCTCAGCATATGTGGGAACTCCTTCAAGACTTTTGGAAAAGCATTCGAGGTGAAGCTGGTTTAGCCGGTGCCCCCGCACATTGACTCTGTACCGGTACCCCCTGTATATAGTCTAGCTATTGTTATTTTACTGCTGCTCTTTAATTATTTATTACTTTTATTTCTTATTCATATTTTTTTGTAGGTATTTTTTTATAAAAAATGTTTAAACAGCATTGTTGGTTAGGTCTTGTAAGTAAGAATTTCACTGTAAGGTCTACCTGTTGTAATGTGTGACAAATAACATTTGATTTGATGTCATTAGTAAACATTTTAAAAAGTAAGAGGCCTAGAATTCCTGATTCTACCTGGATTGTGTTCTAGAGGCTTCAATAAAAGAACACCCTTTGTGTTCTGTTAGACAGGTAACTCTTTATCCACGATATAGAAGGCGGTGTAAAGCCGTAACACTTATGTTTTTCCAACAGCAGACTATGATCGATAATGTCAAAAGCCATACTGAAGTCTAACAAAACAGCCCCTACAATCTTTCTATCATCAATTTCTCTCAGCCAATCAGTAATTTGTGTAAGTGCTGTGCTTATTGAATGTTCTTCCCTGTAAGCGTACTGAAAGTCTGTTGTCAATTAGTTTACTGTAAAATAGAATTGTACCTGGTCAAACACAATTTTTTTCCAAAAGTTCTGAAAGGGTTGGTAACAGGCTGATTGGTCGGCCTTTTGAGCCTGAAAAGGGGGATTTGCTATTCTTAAGTAGCGGAATGACTTTTTCTTCCCTCCAGGCCTGAGGGCACACACTTTCTAGTAGGCTTAAATGTATTATAATAAATGACTATAAATGTTGTAAATTCTTATGGAATGGTAGGCTGGTAATGCTTATACATTCTTCTAAATGTTTAGAAATGTTTACAATATAGTTGTTAAGAGTTTATAAATCGTTAAAAGGTTTTTACGTTGATAGTTATTATCAAGTGTTACCAAGGTCACCTCTATGTATATAATGAGATAATGTAAGATTTGTTGTCAACACTTGCAGTGCCTCTGTCCAAAAACATTATTTATCAACAGGTTTTTTAGAAATCCCAGTGGGAAGATTTCCAGAATCAGAATAAACAGGAAATCCAGATTCTCCAACAGGGATTGTCACTCATGGCTGCATCTTAAAACTCTTGGTTAGTTTATTACTGGCCAACAAAATGTAGTGGGGGGGGTTGCCCTGACCTGGACTTAAACCTGGGTAAAGCAACTGTTAACCTAACACATTAGCTGTTACATCAAGAGATCCGAACAGCTTGACGAGGTTTCTAGGTGTTGGGTTAAAGTTGTTTCAATAGTTGTATAGGTTTTAGAATAAAGTAGTAGCAATGTACTGTACAGTTCTGCCATTGTAGAGGTCATTAGGCACAGATCTAGGATCAGAATACAGTAAATTAACCTGTTATGGCTAGGGGGCAGTATTTTCACGGCTGGATAAAAAACGTACCCGATTTAATCTGGTTACCACTCAGTAACTAGAATATGCATATACTTATTACATATGGATAGAAAACACCCTAAAGTTTCTAAAACTGTTTGAATGGTGTCTGTGAGTATAACACAACTCATTTGGCAGGCAAAAACCTGACAAGGTTTCAGGCAGGAAGTGGCCTGTCTGACAAGGTGTCGTTCTTCTTGTCTCTGTTTATTGAAGAGTGAGGATCTTAGCTGTCCCGTGACACTTCCTACGGCTGCCATAGGGTCTCAGAAGGCGGTAAAAAGCTGAATCGTGGCTTTGCAGGCTCTGGCTGAAAGTAGCGCGTTTGGGTAGTGGCTGGTTACAGTACTGTGAGACTCAGGCTCGTGCCCGCGTCGACCGAAAGCTTTGTTTACTTTCCTCTGTTTAGCTAAAAGGAGATTCCCGGTCGGAATATTATCGCTTTTTTACGAGAAAAATGGCATAAAAATGGATTTTAAACAGTGGTTGACATGCTTCAAAGTACGGTAATGGAATATTTAGAATTTTTTGGTCACGAATCGCGCCATGCGCGCGATCCTGATTTACCATTTCAGATAGTGTCTGGGACGCACGAACAAAACGCCGCTATTCGGATATAACGATGGATTATTTTGGACCAAACCAACATTTGTTATTGAAGTAGCAGTCCTGGGAGTGCATTCTGACGAAGACAACAAAAGGTAATCAAACTTTTATAATAGTAAACCTGATATTGGTGAGTGCTAAACTTGCCGGGTGTCTTAATAGCTAGCCCGTGATGCCTGGGCTATGTACTTAGAATATTGCAAAATATGCTTTCACCAAAAAGCTATTTTAAAATCGGACATATCGAGTGCATAGAGGAGTTCTGTATCTATAATTCTTAAAATAATTGTTAGGCTTTTTGTGAACGTTTATCGTGAGTAATTTAGTAAATTCTTAGTGAATTCGCCGGAAGTTTGCGGGGGGTATGCTAGTTCTGAACGTCACATGCTAATGTAAAAAGCTGGTTTTTGATATAAATATGAACTTGATTGAACAAAACATGCATGTATTGTATAACATAATGTCCTAGGGTTGTCATCTGATGAAGATCATCAAAGGTTAGTGCTGCATTTAGCTGTCTTCTGGGTTTTTGTGACATTATATGCTAGCTTGAAAAATGGGTGTCTGATTATTTCTGGCTTGGTACTCTGCTGACATAATCTAATGTTTTGCTTTCGTTGTAAAGCCTTTTTGAAATCGGACAGTGTGGTTAGATAAAGGAGAGTCTTATCTTTAAAATGCTGTGAAAATAGTCATATGTTTGAAAAATTGAAGTTTTTGTATTTTTGAGGAATTTGTAATTCGCGCCACGCCTATCATTGGATATTGGAGCAGGTGTTCGGCTAGCGGAACGTCTAGATGTAAGAGGTTAATACAATATAAGTGAATTTGTCCAAATAATTAAGACTTCTTCAAATGGTAGAACTACAGTGCCTTGCAAAAGTATTCATCCCCCTTGGCGTTTTTCCCATTTTGTTACAACCTGTAATTTAAATTGATTTTATTTGGATTTCATGTAATGGACAAACACAAAATAGTCCAAATTGGTCAAGAGAAATAAAAAAAATGACTTGTTTAAAAAATAAAGTTAAAAACAGAAAAGTGGTGCGTGCATATGTATTCACCCCCTTTGCTATGAAGCCCATAAATAATATCTGGTGCAACCAATTACCTTCAGAAGTCACATCATTAGTTAAATAAACTCCACATGTGTGCAATCTAAGTGTCACATGATCTGTCATATGATCTCAGTATATATACACCTGTTCTGAAAGGCCCCAGAGTCTACAACACCACTAAGCAAGGGGCACCATCAAGCAAGCGGCACCATGAAGACCAAGGAGCTCTCCAAACAGGTCAGGGACAGAGTTGTGGAGAAGTACAGATCAGGGTTGGGCTATAAAAAAATATATGAAACTCTTAACATCCCACGGAGCACCATTAAATCCGTTATTAAAAAATGGAAAGAATATGGCACCAAAACAAACCTGCCAAGAGAGGGCCGCCCACCAAAACTCACAGACCAGGCAAGGAGGGCATTAATCAGAGGCAACAAAGAGGCCAAAGATAACCCTGAAGGAGCTGCAAAGCTCCACAGCGGAGATTGGAGTATCTATCCATAGGACCACTTTAAGCCGTACACTCCACAGAGCTGGGCTTTACGGAAGAGTGGCCAGAAAAAAAGCCATTGCTTGAAGAAAAAAAATAAGCAAACACATTTGGTGTTCACCAAAAGGCATGTGGCAGACTCCCCAAACATATGGAAGAAGGTACTCTGGTTAGATGAGACTAAAATTGAGCTTTTTGGCCATCAAGGAAAACGCTATGTCTGGTGCAAACCCAACACCTCGCATCACCCCGAGAACCGCATCCCCACAGTGAAGCATGGTGGTGGCAGCATCATGCTGTGGGTTTGTTTTTCATCGGCAGGGACTGGGAAACTGGTCAGAATTGAAGGAATGATGGATGGTGCTAGATACAGGGAAATGCTTGAGGGAAAGCTGTTTCAGTCTTCCAGAGATGTAAGACTGCTAAAGCAACACTCGAGTGGTTTAAGGGGACACATGTAACTGTTTTGTAATGGCCTAGTCAAAGCCCAGACCTCAATCCAATTGAGAATCTGTGGTATGACTTACAGATTGCTGTACACCAGCGGAACCCATCCAACTTGAAGGAGCTGGAGCAGTTTTGCCTTGAAAAATGGGCGAAAATCCCAGTGGCTAGATGTGCCAAGCTTATGGAGACATTCCCCAAGAGAGTAGCAGCTGTAATAGCTGCAAAAGGTGGCTCTACAAAGTATTGTCTTTGGGGGAGTGAATAGTTAAGCACGGTCAAGTTCTCTTTTTTTTCTTATTTCTTGTTTGTTTCACAATTAAAATATTTTGTATCTTCAAAGTGGTAGGCATGTTTTGTAAATGAAATGATACAAACCCCCAAAAATCTATTTTAATTCCAGGTTGTAAGGCAAACAAAAAGGAAAAATGCCATGGGGGTGAATTCTTTTGCAAGCCACTGTACATACATAAAATGGGAGAACTAGATACATAAAATGCTTTCATTTCTAAACGGTAAAACAGATACGAATAGTCTCAAATAAAAGGTGACATTCTGTACTGTCAACTAATATGAAACATTTGATCTCAAATCCAACATGCTGGAGCATAGCACCAAATGTAAAACTGTAAGCTTCACTGTCCAAACACATATGTTGTGGACTATGTGTGTCTGGTAAACACATGTGGATCTGGTGAACAGTTATCACTTGTTGACCAACTACAGGAATACTGACCTCAGAGTCTCCAGTCTGCAGTGTGGATCCTCCAGTACAGCAGAGAGCAGCTCCACTCCTGAATTCTTCAGGTCATTGTTACTCAGGTCCAGCTCTCTCAGGTGTGAGGGGTTTGACTTCAGAGCTGAGACCAGAGAAGAACAGCCTTTCTCTGTGACTCCACAGCCTGACAGCCTGCAACGAGATCATCATGACTTCACAAACACACTGTTAATTTAACACCAGTAGTGTAGAAGGACAATGGTAGATGCATTTGCTTCATATTCCCAAACAACATATAGATTCATCTCCCATCTCCTTGAATTGTATGGTTATATTGTTATACTATTGTCAAAATCAATGCATTTTTTCTATATGTTTTTCAATATAATATTATATACATATTATAATACACATTTTTCCTAAACTGAATATTTCTGCCTGATGATTAGTTCTTATATGTCATTTTATGTACTCACAGAGCAGCTCTGGAGGCTTTGACCACTGGCAGCAGCCTCAGAAGACCTTTCTCTGATCTGGAGAATTTCTTCAGGTCAAACACATCCAGCTCCTTTTCTGAAGTCAGCAACACAAAGACCAGAGCTGACCACTGTGCAGGTGACAGTTCTTCTTCTGAGAGACTTCCTGATCTCAGGTAGAATTGGATCTCCTCCACTAGAGAATGGTCATTCAGTTCATTCAGACAGTGGAACAGATTGATGCTCCTCTCTGGAGAGGGATTCTCCCTGATCTTCTCCTTGATGTAGTTCACTGTGTCTTCATGGCTCTGTGAGCTGCTTCTTGTCTTTGTCAGTAGACCTCGTAAGTGCTTCTGATTGGACTCCAGTGAGAGTCCCAGAAGGAATCGGAGGAAAAGGTCCAGGTTTCCTGTCTCACTTTGTAAGGCTTTATCCACAGCACTCTTGTAGACAGTACCTTCAGACTTGTCTCTGTACAGCAGAGAAAAGATACTGGACTTTGTTTGCTGTTTGTCCATTAGATTCTCATTGTTGTTGATGAATGAGAGGAACACATACACAGCAGCCAGAAACTCCTGAATGCTCAGATGAACAAAGCAGTACACCTTGTCCTGGTACAGCCCACATTCCTCTTTAAAGATCTGTGTGCACAATCCTGAGTACACTGAGGCTTCATTGACATCAATGCCAGCCTCTTTCAGGTCTTCTTCATAGAAAATCAGATTGCCATTCACAAGCTGTTGAAAAGCCAGTTTTCCCAGTGACAGAATGCTCTCTTCATTCAAGTGTGGACCTGTCTCTTCTTTCCCAAGATACTTTTCATCCTTCTGTTTGGTATGAAACACCACAAGGTGTGTGTACATCTCAGTCAGAGTCTTGGGCATCTCTTCTCTCTTATGTTTCAGCATGTGTTCGAGGACTGTTGCAGAAATCCAACAGAAGACTGGAATGTGGCACATGATGTGGAGGCTCCTTGATGTCTTTATGTGTGAGATGATTCTGCTGGCCAGGTCCTCATCACTGAATCTCTTCCTGAAGTACTCCTCCTTCTGTGGGTCATTGAACCCTCGTACCTCTGTCACCTGGTCAACACACCCTGAAGGGATCTTATTGGCTGCTGCAGGTCGGGTAGTTATCCAGAGGAGAGCAGAGGGAAGCAGATTTCCCTTGATGAGATTTGTCAGCAGAACATCCACTGAGGTTGACTCTGTGACGTCCCAACAGATCTTGTTCTTCTGGAAGTCTAGGGGCAGTCGGCACTCATCCAGACCATCAAAGATGAACAGAACTTTGTACTTGTTGTAGTTGGAGATTCTTGATTGTTTGGTATCCATTGAGAAGTGATAGAGAAGTTCAATGAAAGTGTGTGTGTCATCTTTCATCAAATTCAGCTCTCGAAAAGGGAATGAAAACACAAATTGAAAATCCTGATTTGCTTTTCCTTCACCCCAGTCCAGAATGAACTTCTGCACAGAGACTGTTTTTCCAATGCCAGCGACTCCCTTTGTCAGCACAGTTCTGATGAGTTTGTCTTGTCCAGTTAAGGGTTTGAAGATGTCGTTACATTTGATTGCAGTCTCTGGTCTTGCTTGTTTCCTGGTTGTTGTCTCAATCTGTCTCAGCTCATGTTCATTATTGACCTCTCCTGTTCCACCCTCTGTGATGTAGAGCTCTGTGTAGATCTTATTGAGAAGTGTTGGGTTTCCTTGTTTAGCGATCCCCTCAAATACACATTGAAACTTCTTCTTTAGATTAGATTTGAGTTCACGTTGGCAAATCACAGCAAGCTCATCTGAATCTAGAAATAACACAGATGATATTAATATTACGTCTGTTTTAATGCCTACAGTACTGTAGGACTGTTATAAAGTTTTACATTATAATAATTTATTCTCTTAACTGACAGTATAAATGTGTAAATGTTTTCATAATGCATTACAGACTGGTGTAACTGATTATATTATTATTGGTGTTATTGATGGTATTATTAATGTTGTCTCTCTCTCTCTCTCTCTCTCTCTGTCTCTCTCTCTCTCTCTAAATTAATCACCACAACACATCCCTGCTGCTACTTGATGAGGTCACTAGGTGTTGTGTTAAGGCTGCTACAATATCATTGAGTTACACAGCTACTTTAGCTGTGCTTTAGCCACAGCTTTTAAATGTTATAAAACAGCATTCAACATGAGGCAGACAGATCTTACATTTCTCCAGTGTGTCAGCAAGCTCCTTCTGGTTCATTTTCCTCAGGACGTGCAGTGTGATCTTCAGAGCCCCCTCTCTGGCACTGCTCTCCTGCTTCTCATCTTCAGCATCCACCACTTCCTCATCCTGCTTCTGACTCTCAAAGCCTTCTGGGAGTTCTGGACTAAGAATCCTCTTGAACATCTTCAGCTCGTTCTTCACAAATGTCATCATTTTCTCTTCAAGCAACTAAAATAAATCAAGTAAATAAGTTAAGCAAGAGAATAAATGCTTTCTCTATAACACAATAATGAATAATTGACAGATCAACTTTACTTGAGGAAAACAAAAACAAATGTTCATAACAGGATCACATACACTGAATATAGAGTCCAGGTCTGTTTGATGACTCTGGGAAGACTGACCACTGAGAATCTCTGACTCTGATCTCTCCTGTTGGTTTCTGTGGACAAAACATGAGATTACATCTAATCAACCAGGGAGTACACACACACACACACACACACACACACACACACACACACACACACACACACACACACACACACACACACACACACACACACACACACACACACACACACACACAAACAGGGAGGGAATGTTGTGTTTGTTTAATATTGTTTAAGGACTATGAAAATTGAAAAAATAAATGTGAAAATGGGAGAGGAGAAATGACTAGAGACAGTGTTGTTTAACTCACTGACCATGACCCATGAGTTCTTCTTACCTTTGTTCAGTAGAAAAGTCTCCCTCTCTAAACTCTATAGGATGATTCATAGACCAGTCACTCTTCATGGACACACAGCTGGGTACAGGGGAGGCTGGTCTCTCCTGCTTGATTGGACTTCAACACAACAGAGACAAACATTACATCTCTCATCTACTCTGAGCTCAGATGGGGAAACATAAGAAGAGTTCCAAAACGCAACATATCACTTTACAGAAATGAGCTTTTATTGTTTAAAGAAATTATGTATTAATTATTACATCTCTCACAGACAAGGATTTGTTTAAAATCTATCACTTGATGGTTTTATTTCAGAGACAGAAATCATGTTTTTTTATGCAAAATGCTATATATCTCCCTCACTCTCAGATGTGACCGACCGGCTCAATTTGGTAATTAACTAAATAACTACATATATAGTGATTTTGGTTTATGTCAGTTTAATTGTTTGTTATGGTATAAGTTCTTATTTTATGATTGTAAGTGATAAAATTAACTAGTAATTCTCAGTAATTACTACTTTAGTAAGGAATAACACATGTTATCAGCACTACTTCAGTTGCTAAATAATTCCAATAGATGGGAGCATAAGACCACAATGACATTTCAGAATATTAGTTTAGTTTTCTCCCTGGATACACCACCACTCCCCGCGCTTCCTGCAGAACCCCTGCAGTACCTCCACAGACCCCGGATTGAGAACCCCTGATTTAGCAGATGCTCTTATCCAGAGAGATTTACAGTAACTGCATTCACCTTTTAAGATAGCTATTTATTTAGGAAATAAACTTAATGAATTATTCATGAAATTGTTATCTCACCTCTTAGCTTTGGTGTCATGTCCCCCAGAGAGATGCATTTTAGAGGCAGGGCCCCCCTCCTCTCTCTCCCCAGAGAGACTCATTTTAGAGGCAGGGCCCCCCTCCTCGCTCTCCCCAGAGAGACTCATTTTAGAGCACTGTCCCCTGTAAACAGAGATCCAGCATGTTGGTTGTGGTCAACACAGTAACAACTAAACAGAGATCCAACATGTTGGTTGTGGTTAACACAGTGACAACTAAACAGAGATCCAACATGTTGGTTGTGGTTAACGCAGTGACAACTAAACAGAGATCCAGCATGTTGGTTGTGGTTAACACAGTGACAACTAAACAGAGATCCAGCATGTTGGTTGTGGTTAACACAGTGACAACTAAACAGAGATCCAGCATGTTGGTTGTGGTCAACACAGTGACAACTAAACAGAGATCCAGCATGTTGGTTGTGGTCAACACAGTAACAACTAAACAGAGATCCAGCATGTTGGTTGTGGTTAACACAGTGACAACTAAACAGAGATCCAACATGTTGGTTGTGGTTAACACAGTGACAACTAAACAGAGATCCAGCATGTTGGTTGTGGTTAACACAGTAACAACTAATTATTTTATTCATTATGTCTTAGAAATAAAACCGTTTTCTAACAGACACATCCAAACAGTCAGGTTATTTAATGTAATTACTTTTTCTAGCCCAATGACTACTCAAAACCCTCCCACAAGGCCTGAACACTAACTAATAGCCCCTGATTGGCCTACATCTTATTTTGGGGCGGCAGGTAGCCGGACGCGCGCACACGCACACAGGGAGGAAATGTTGTGTTTGTTTAATATTGTTTTAGGACTGTGAAAATGGACAAAAGGAAAAGCCTATGGATTATGAAAACAACAACAATAAATGGGAAAATGGGAGAGGAGAAATGACTAGAGACAGTGTTGTTTAACTCACTGACCAATGAGTTCTTCTTACCTTTGTTCAGTAGAAAAGTCTCCCTCTCTAAACAGTATAGGTAGACCCATAGACTTGTCACTCTTCATGGACACACAGCTGGGTACAGGGGAGGCTGGTCTCTCCTGCTTGATTGGGCTTCAACACAACAGAGACAAACATAACATCTCTCATCTACTCTGAGCTCAGATGGGGAAACATAAGAGTTTCATTACAAAACGCTAAATATCACTTTTCAGAAATGTTGGTAAATTATCTCATTATTTAAAGAAATGATTAAACCACTACAAGGCTTTATAAAGACTTTTAAAGTGGGTAATTTCCACATAAAATGCACATTTGCTGTTATTTTCCCGATGATGAGAAACTGTGTCAAATTAACATGGCATCTGCAAGTGAATTCATCTTTAGATATCTAGGTGGGACAACCACATATCACAGTTAAATATACTGGATACCAACATTCCACTCCTGATAAACAATGGATATATAGATATCTAGGTGGATATATAGATATCTAGGTGGATATATAGATATCTAGTTGGATATATAGATATCTAGGTGGATATATAGATGTCTAGGTGAATATATAGATATCTAGGTGGATATATAGATGTCTAGGTGGATATATAGATGTCTAGGTGGATATATAGATATCTAGGTGGATATATAGATATCTAGGTGGATATATAGATATCTAGGTGGATATATAGATATATTGGTGGATATATAGATATCTATGTGGATATATAGATAGCTAGGTGTATATAAATATATAGATATCTAGGTGGATATATAGATATCTAGGTGGATATATAGATGTCTAGGTGGATATATAGATATCTAGGTGGATATATAGATATCTTGGTGGATATATAGATATCTAGGTGGATATATAGATAGCTAGGTGTATATAAATATATAGATATCTAGGTGGATATATAGATATCTAGGTGGATATAGATATATAGATGTCTAGGTGGATATATAGATATCTAGGTGGATATATAGATGTCTAGGTGGATATATAGATGTCTAGGTGGATATATAGATATCTAGGTGGATATATAGATATCTAGGTGGATATATAGATATCTAGGTGGATATAGATATAAAGATATCTAGGTGGATATATAGATGTCTAGGTGGATATATAGATATCTAGGTGGATATATAGATGTCTAGGTGGATATATAGATGTCTAGGTGGATATATAGATATCTAGGTGGATATATAGATATCTAGGTGGATATATAGATATCTAGGTGGATATAGATATATAGATATCTAGGTGGATATATAGATATCTAGGTGGATATATAGATATCTAGGTGGATATATAGATATCTAGGTGGATATATAGATATCTAGGTGGATATATAGATATCTAGGTGGATATATAGATATCTAGGTGGATATATAGATGTCTAGGTGGATATATAGATATCTAGGTGGATATATAGATGTCTAGGTGGATATATAGATTTCTAGGTGGATATATAGATATCTAGGTGGATATATAGATATCTAGGTGGATATATAGATATCCAGGTGGATATAGCGCTTTGCAAAAAACACATTTTCATACACATCTAAAATCTAGAACAGTTATATAGAATGTACCCATAAGTAATCATTTCTAATAAAAAACTATTTAGAATATACATTCTTAAGCAATATTGTCAGCTCACCTCTTAGTTTTGGTGATATGTCCCCCAGAGATGATCATTTTAGAGCACTGAGCTCTAAAAAGAGATACAACATGTTGGTTGTGGTTAACACAGTGACAACTAAACAGAGATCCAGCATGTTGGTTGTGGTTAACACAGTGACAACTAATTATTTTATTCATTATCTCTTAGAAATAAAACCGTTTACTAACAGACACATCCAAACAGTCAGGTTATTTAATGTAATGACTTTTTCTAGTCCAATGACTACTCAAAACCCTCCCACAAGGCCTGAACACTAACTAATAGCCCCTGATTGGCCTACATCTTATTTTGGGGCGGCAGGTAGCTGGACGTGCGCACACGCACACACACACAGGGAGGAAATGTTGTGTTTGTTTAATATTGTTTTAGGACTGTGAAAATGGACAAAAGGAAAAGCCTATGGATTATGAAAACAACAACAATAAATGGGAAAAGGGGAGAGGAGAAAAGACTAGAGACAGTGTTGTTTAACTCACTGACCAATGAGTTCTTCTTACCTTTGTTTATTAGAAAAGTCTCCCTCTCTAAACAGTATAGGTAGACCCATAGACTGGTCACTCTTCATGGACACACAGCTGGGAACAGGGGAGGCTGGTCTCTCCTGCTTGATTGGTCTTCAACACAACAGAGACAAACATTACATCTCTCATCTACTCTGAGCTCAGATGGGGAAACATAAGAGTTTCATTACAAAACGCTAAATATCACTTTTCAGAAATGTTGGTAAATTATCTCATTTTTTAAAGAAATGATTAAACCACTACAAGGCTTTATAAAGACTTTTAAAGTGGGTAATTTCCACAACAAATGCACATTTGCTGTTATTTTCCCAACGTGAGAAACTGGGTGAAATTAACATGGCATCTGCAAGTGAATTCATCTTTAGATATCTAGGTGGGACAACCACATATCACAGTTAAATATACTGGATACCAACATTCCACTCCTGATAAACAATGGATATATAGATGTCTAGGTGGATATATAGATATCTAGGTGGATATATAGATATCTAGGTGGATATATAGATGTCTAGGTGAATATATAGATATCTAGGTGGATATATAGATGTCTAGGTGGATATATAGATGTCTAGGTGGATATATAGATATCTAGGTGGATATATAGATATCTAGGTGGATATATAGTTATCTAGGTGGATATATAGATATCTTGGTGGATATATAGATATCTAGGTGGATATATAGATATCTAGGTGGATATAGATATATAGATATCTAGGTGGATATATAGATATCTAGGTGGATATATAGATGTCTAGGTGGATATATAGATGTCTAGGTGGATATATAGATGTCTAGGTGGATATATAGATGTCTAGGTGGATATATAGATATCTAGGTGGATATATAGATATCTAGGTGGATATATAGATATCTAGGTGGATATAGATATAAAGATATCTAGGTGGATATATAGATATCTAGGTGGATATATAGATGTCTAGGTGGATATATAGATATCTAGGTGGATATAGATATATAGATCTCTAGGTGGATATATAGATATCTAGGTGGATATATAGATGTCTAGGTGGATATATAGATCTCTAGGTGGATATATAGATGTCTAGGTGGATATATAGGTGTCCAGGTGGATATATAGATATCTAGGTGGATATATAGATATCTAGGTGGATATATAGATATCTTGGTGGATATATAGATATCTAGGTGGATATATAGATAGCTAGGTGTATATAAATATATAGATATCTAGGTGGATATATAGATATCTAGGTGGATATATAGATATCTAGGTGGATATATAGATATCTAGGTGGATATAGATATATAGATATCTAGGTGGATATATAGATATCTAGGTGGATATATAGATGTCTAGGTGGATATATAGATATCTAGGTGGATATATAGATGTCTAGGTGGATATATAGATATCTAGGTGGATACATAGATATCTAGGTGGATATATAGATGTCTAGGTGGATATATAGATGTCTAGGTGGATATATAGATATCTAGGTGATATATAGATATCTAGGTGGATATATAGATATCTAGGTGGATATAGCGTTTTGCAAAAAACACATTTTCATACACATCTAAAATCTAGAACAGTTATATAGAATGTACCCATAAGTAATCATTTCTAATAAAAAAACTATTTAGAATATACATTCTTAAGCAATATTGTCAGCTCACCTCTTAGTTTTGGTGATATGTCCCCCAGAGATGCTCATTTTAGAGCACTGAGCTCTAAACAGAGATACAATATGTTGGTTGTGGTTAACACAGTGACAACTAAACAGAGATCCAGCATGTTGGTTGTGGTTAACACAGTGACAACTAAACAGAGATCCAGCATGTTGGTTGTGGTTAACACAGTAACAACTAAACAGAAATCCAGCATGTTGGTTGTGGTTAACACAGTGACAACTAAACAGAGATGCAGCATGTTGGTTGTGGTTAACACAGTGACAACTAAACAGAGATCCAGCATGTTGGTTGTGGTTAACACAGTGACAACTAAACAGAGATCCAGCATGTTGGTTGTGGTTAACACAGTAACAACTCATTTTTTTATTCATTATCTCTTAGAAATAAAACAGTTTACTAACAGACACATCCAAACAGTCAGGTTATTTAATGTAATTACTTTTTCTAGTCCAATGACTACTCAAAACCCTCCCACAAGGCCTGAACACTAACTAATAGCCCCTGATTGGCCTAAATCTTATTTTGGGGCTGCAGGTAGCTGGACGCGCGCACACGCACACAGGGAGGAAATGTTGTGTTTGTTTAATATTGTTTTAGGACTGTGAAAATGGACAAAAGGAAAAGCCTATGGATTATGAAAACAACAACAATAAATGGGAAAAGGGGAGAGGAGAAAAGACTAGAGACAGTGTTGTTTAACTCACTGACCAATGAGTTCTTCTTACCTTTGTTCAGTAGAAAAGTCTCCCTCTCTAAACAGTATAGGTAGACCCATAGACTGGTCACTCTTCATGGACACACAGCTGGGAACAGGGGAGGCTGGTCTCTCCTGCTTGATTGGACTTCAACACAACAGAGACAAACATTACATCTCTCATCTACTCTGAGCTCAGATGGGGAAACATAAGAGTTTCATTACAAAACGCTATAAATCACTTTTCAGAAATGTTGGTAAATTATCTCATTGTTTAAAGAAATGATTAAACCACTACAAGGCTTTATAAAGACTTTTAAAGTGGGTAATTTCCACAACAAATGCACATTTGCTGTTATTTTCCCAACGTGAGAAACTGGGTCAAATTAACATGGCATCTGCAAGTGAATTCATCTTTAGATATCTAGGTGGGACAACCACATATCACAGTTAAATATACTGGATACCAACATTCCACTCCTGATAAACAATGGATATATAGATATCTAGGTGGATATATAGATATCTAGGTGGATATATAGATATCTAGGTGAATATATAGATATCTAGGTGGATATATAGATATCTAGGTGGATATATAGATATCTAGGTGGATATATAGATATCTAGGTGGATAAATAGATATCTAGGTGGATATACAGATATCTTGGTGGATATATAGATATCTAGGTGGATATATAGATATCTAGGTGGATATATAGATATCTAGGTGGATATACAGATATCTAGGTGGATATATAGATATCTAGGTGGATATAGATATATAGATATCTAGGTGGATATATAGATATCTAGGTGGATATATTGATGTCTAGGTGGATATATAGGGATCTAGGTGGATATATAGATATCTAGGTGGATATATAGATGTCTAGGTGGATATATAGATATCTAGGTGGATATATAGATGTCTAGGTATATATATAGATATCTAGGTGGATATATAGATATCTAGGTGGATATAGATATATATTTATCTAGGTGGATATATAGATATCTAGGTGGATATATAGATATCTAGGTGGATATATAGATATCTAGGTGGATATATAGATGTCTAGGTGGATATATAGATGTCTAGATGGATATACAGATATCTAGGTGGATATATAGATATCTAGGGGGATATATCTATCGATATCTAGGTGGATATATAGATATCTAGGTGGATATATAGATATCTAGGTGGATATATAGATATCTTGGTGGATATATAGATATCTAGGTGGATATATAGATATCTAGGTGGATATATAGATATCTAGGTGGATATATAGATGTCTAGGTGGATATATAGATATCTAGGTGGATATATAGATATCTAGGTGGATATACAGATATCTAGGTGGATATATATATATATCTAGGTGGATATATATATATATCTAGGTGGATATATAGATATCTAGGTGGATATATAGATGTCTAGGTGGATATATAGATATCTAGGTGGATATATAGATATCTAGGTGGATATATAGATAGCTAGGTGTATATAAATATATAGATATCTAGGTGGATATATAGATATCTAGGTGGATATATAGATGTCTAGGTGGATATATAGATATCTAGGTGGATATATAGATGTCTAGGTGGATATATAGATATCTAGGTGGATATATAGATATCTAGGTGCATATAGCGTTTTGCAAAGAAAGACAGTTTCATACACATCTAAAATCTAGAACAGTTATATAGAATGTACCCATAAGCAATCATTTCTGAATAAAAAGCATTTTAGAATATACATTCTTAAGCAATATTGTCAGCTCACCTCTTAGTTTTGGTGTCATGTCCCCCAGAGATGCTCATTTTAGAGGCAGGACCCCCCTCCTCTCTCTCCCCAGAGAGACTCATTTTAGAGCACTGAGCCCTAAACAGAGATCCAGCATGTTGGTTGTGGTTAACACAGTAACAACTAAACAGAGATCCAACATGTTGGTTGTGGTTAACACAGTGACAACTTAACAGAGATCCAGCATGTTGGTTGTGGTCAACACAGTAACAACTAAACAGAGATCCAACATGTTGGTTGTGTTTAACACAGTGACAACTAAACAGAGATCCAGCATGTTGGTTGTGGTTAACACAGTGACAACTAATAATTGTATTCATTATCTCTTAGAAATAAAACAGTTTACTAACAGACACATCCAAACAGTCAGGTGATTTAATGTAATTACTTTTTCTAGCCCAATGACTACTCAAAACCCTCCCACAAGGCCTGAACACTAACTAATAGCTCTGATTGGCCTACATCTTATTCTGGGGCGGCAGGTAGCCTAGTGGTTAGAGCGTTGGGGCGGTAGGTAGCCTAGTGGTTAGAGGGTTGGGGTGGCAGGTAGCCTAGTGGTTAGAGCGTTGGGGCGGCAGGTAGCCTAGTGGTTAGAGCGTTGGGGTGGCAGGTAGCCTAGTGGTTAGAGGGTTGGGGTGGCAGGTAGCCTAGTGGTTAGAGCGTTGGGGCGGCAGGTAGCCTAGTGGTTAGAGCGTTGGGGCAGCAGGTAGCCTAGTGGTTAGAGCGTTGGGGCGGCAGGTAGCCTAGTGGTTAGAGCGTTGGGGCGGCAGGTAGCCTAGTGGTTAGAGCGTTGGGGCGGCAGGTAGCCTAGTGGTTAGAGCGTTAGGTAGCCTAGTGGTTAGAGCGTTAGGTAGCCTAGTGGTTAGAGCGTTAGGTAGCCTAGTGGTTAGAGCGTTAGGTAGCCTAGTGGTTAGAGCGTTGGGGCGGTAGGTATTGAATTAATTCAACATGGACATTAATAGTTGCATAATAACACAAGGCTACAACAACAATAAACTTAAGGCTAGGTGGTGCACTCCATCAACAGCAGGTGCATTTCAAGAGCGGCAAATTTGAATCCAAATAAATGTCAAAATTCAAATTTTTCAAACATACAACTATTTTACACCCTTTGAAAGATAAACATCTCCTTAATCTAACCACATTTTACGATTTCAAAAAGGTTTTACGGCGAAAGCATAAATTTAGAGTATGTTAGGACAGTACATTTACAAGAGTTGTGTGTAATGTTTTGTCAATTCAAAGACAGGGTCAACAAAACCATAAAACCAGCTAAAATGATGCACTAACCTTTTACAATCTCCATCAGATGACACTCCTAGGACATTATGTTAGACAATGCATGCATTTTTAGTTCTATCAAGTTCATATTTATATCCAAAAACAGCGTTTTACTATGGCATTGATGTTGAGGAAATCGTTTCCCTCCAATAACCGGCAGTCAAGTCAGCGTCACAAATTAAATAATTAAAATTAGAAAACATTGGTAAAATATTATATTGTCATTTAAAGAATTATAGATTTACATCTCTTGAACGCAATCAACTTGCCAGATTTAAAAATAACCTTACTGGGAAATCACACTTTGCAATAATCTGAGCACTGCGCCCAGAAAAATACACGTTGCGATACAGACTAGACGTCATGTTGGGGAGATCTAAAATCGAAAATACTATGTAAATAATCCATTACCTTTGATTCTCTTCATCAGATGTCACTTCCAGGTATCACAGGTCCATAACGAATGTAGTTTTGTTCAAAAAAGCTCATCATTTATGTCCAAAAATCTCCGTCATGTTAGCACATGATCTAAGCCAGCAGGACTTCTCGTCATGAACGAGGGGAAAAAATATATTTACGTTCGTTCAAACATGTCAAACGTTGTATAGCATAAATCATTAGGGCCTTTTTTAACCAGAACATGAATAATATTCAAGGTGGACGAATGCATACTCTTTTATAACGTATTGGAACGAGGGTACCCAACATGAACTCGCGCGCCAGGTGTCTAATTGGACATCATCGTTCCATGGCTCTTGTTCGGTCAGATCTCCCTCCAGAAGACTCAAAACACTTTGTAAAGGCTGGTGACATCCAAAATATTCCTCAGCCCCTGTGTTTTTCAATGGGATAGGTTTAAAGGCAATACAACACATCAGGTATCCACTTCCTGTCAGAAAATGTCTCAGGGTTTTGCCTGCCAAATGAGTTCTGTTATACTCACAGACACCATTCAAACAGTTTTAGAAAATTTAGGGTGTTTTCTATCCATATAGATAGGCATAAAGATTAATAGGCTACAGTAGCCTAGATAGGCATAAAGATTAATAGGCTACAGTAGCCTAGATGGGAATAAAGATTAATAGGCTACAGTAGCCTAGATAGGCATAAAGATTAATAGGCTACAGTAGCCTAGATAGGCATAAAGATTAATAGGCTACAGTAGCCTAGATAGGCATAAAGATTATTAGGCTACATTAGCCTAGATAGGCATACAGATTAATAGGTTACAGTAGCCTAGATAGGCATACAGATTAATAGGCTACAGTAGCCTAGATAGGCATACAGATTAATAGACTACAGTAGCCTAGATAGGCATAAAGATTAATAGGCTACATTAGCCTAGATAGGCATACAGATTAATAGGCTACAGTAGCCTAGATAGGCATAAAGATTAATAGGCTACAGTAGCCTAGATAGGCCTAAAGATTAATAGGCTACAGTAGCCTAGATAGGCATAAAGATTAATAGGCTACAGTAGCCTAGATAGGCATACAGATTAATAGGCTACAGTAGCCTAGATAGGCATACAGATTAATAGGCTACTTGATGTTCAACAGATGTTTAATTCTCCACATTTAATGTCAGTTTCATTGTGGAGTTTTTCTCATAACAGAAGCACATGATGGAGTTCCAGAACTTTCTTTTCACATTTCCACTCCAGAGACCCAAGAACTGAGCATGCGTAGAAACCTTAGTTGATAGGTAATCGACTAGCTGGGCTGTTCTCCAGACTCCGTGTGTAGGGACTTGTACAATGCTTGAACAAGGCTAGTGAAATTGACATTTGTGTCTGTCTGTATTCTTGGTATCGTTCACTAGATGGCAGTAAACACCTGCTGTAACTAGACTTTACAACAACAGTGACCACGTTAATTAACATGCACACCAATATCCCGTTATTATTCTAGGTACTCTGAAGTATTGTGTTTTTAAATTGATGCATGTACACATCTTATCCCATTTACTGTTGTTTCTGCTGTCTCCTCAGGCTGTTTCACATATTATGTTTTCATCTGATTGTCAAAAAAAATTGAACTCAAAAAATAGGCTACCTGTGCGGTTTGATACTCTGTACTGGACTGTATAACCTACTGGCTACAATTTAGACACATTTCTGCCTATAATTTTCAACATTTGGTAGGCCATTTGTTTGTCAAATATAGTTTGATACATGCAGCTTCTCTTTTGTCATAAATTGTTGCCCCAGAAGACTAAATAAAGTAGTTCTCTCCAGAATAATAATTTACATTGATAGAATGAATGCATTAGTAATCCACTAAAGTTGACCTTTAGTTTAGGGACCGGGGAGAAAACTCAATAACTCCAGAACAGTGGAAAGATTGGTCCTGTGCAAAATGTCCATATGTCATCCGTCTGAAGGGTTTTAAGGAAATGAAAAGCTGAGAAAAAGATGAAACACGTTTCTGATAAGGTTGAAAGTACCGTCTGCTTGCATCATAGTGTCAAAGATAACACCTTACACTCTCATTCACATTATCTCAAGAGATACTGAAATAAATAATATTTCTCCACGCCTAAATTAACATTTGTTGTTTCATTTAAATGCAAAAAATGCATAATTCTGCATTTCATATTATATTCGTTTATAGGCCTACAGTCAGTGTCCAGATTTCAGTTAATATTATATTAGTTTATAGGCCTACAGTCAGTGTCCAGATTTCAGTTAATATTATATTAGATTATAGGCCTACAGTCACTACAGTCAGTGTCCAGATTTCAGTTAATATTATATTAGATTATAGGCCTACAGTCAGTGTCCAGATTTCAGTTAACGTTACTATTTAATTTAACCCATTTGAATTGAAATGAGGAATATTCTGTTTATTTATGGCTACAGGGATACTCGTGAACGGGATATCAGAGAACACCGCAGTTCCGGGAGAGTAGTGGGGGAAACCATTCACCTCAGAAAGAGGGGTGATATTAATAACGTTTCCTTTCATTATGTGTTGTCGAATTCATAAAAATATATTTTCTGCCATTGTAGTAAGGTTGTTAATACGAGAGGTCTTCAGACTTACCATTTTTGTATTATTTTCCTTGAAAGAACAAGTAGAGGGTTTTGAGTGCTTCTCCCCTATTTGGAAAGTTGGTCTGCCTGCTGTTCAGTCAGAGATATTCTGACAGGACGTCTCCTTCTGCTGGACATAAAAACTGTTTAAAACTGTATAACACTATAGTGTATCTGGAACACTGGTTCATATATCACAAAGTCAATAGTGAATGTGACTATGTATATATTTATTGTGTATTTAAAGCATATTTCTGCAAGTTTATCAGGTGTCTGCTAGCTTAGCTAGCCATGATAATGACGAGCTAACTAGCACCGTCAATCAGTGCACTGTAATGTCACGCTAGTTGTTGCTAGCAGGTGATTTATTTGTAATTCAAGACTTCTTTATTGAAATATTAAGTCAATGTTTATTTTCTTACTACCTTAAAAGGTTTATATAAAAATGGTTGTACTTGTGCTCTGTATTTATGGTTTAATGTCACTTCACATTGAGGGCATGTATCATTACTGTTGTTCCTATCTAACAGTTATCTTGTGTTCTACCTAACCATGTATCATTACTGTTGTTCCTATCTAACAGTTATATTGTGTCCTACCTCACCATGTATCATTACTGTTGTTCCTATCTAACAGTTATCTTGTGTCCTATCTAACCATGTATCATTACTGTTGTTCCTATCTAACAGTTATATTGTGTCCTACCTAACCATGTATCATTACTGTTGTTCCTATCTAACAGTTATCTTGTGTCCTACCTAACCATGTATCATTACTGTTGTTCCTATCTAACAGTTATCTTGTGTCCTACCTAACCATGTATCATTACTGTTGTTCCTATCTAACAGTTATCTTGTGTCCTACCTAACCATGTATCATTACTGTTGTTCCTATCTAACAGTTATCTTGTGTCCTACCTAACCATGTATCATTACTGTTGTTCCTATCTAACAGTTATCTTGTGTCCTACCTCACCATGTATCATTACTGTTGTTCCTATCTAACAGTTATCTTGTGTCCTACCTCACCAGTGAACGTGTGGCTGTGACCGTCCTGTCAATGCCTGTCCTGGTGACTCATTTTACATTTTAGTCATTGAGCAGACGCTCTTATCCAGAGCAATTTAAAGTTGGTCCTGGTGACTCCTGGGGCCTAATTCGTAAAGGAAGTGTCTCAGAGCTGATCTAGGATCAGGTCCTCCCTCTCCATGTAATCTGATTCATTATGATCTAGGATCAGGTCCCCTTCTCCATGTAATCTGATTCATTATGATCTAGGATCAGGTCCCCTCCTCTCCATGTAATCTGATTCATTATGATCTAGGATCGGGCCCCCCTCTCCATGTAATCTGATTAATTATGATCTAGGATCAGGTCCCCACTCTCCATGTAATCTGATTCATTATGATCTAGGATCAGGTCCCTCCTCTCCATGTAATCTGATTCATTATGATCTAGGATCAGGTCCCCCCTCTCCATGTAATCTGATTCATTATGATCTAGTTGTCAGAGCTAGAGTGGTGTTTGTCAGACTATGAGACATCCCGGTTTGGCCAACAAACTATTATGATACCTCTCTATTGTAAACTGTGACTTGTACAAACAAGCTGGTGTTCTACGTGTTGCTCTAGGAATTACAACAAACTAACAGGGTGGAAAGTGATATTAGGGGGACACAGAAAAACTTAAATTAAATAATATGAATGAACAAATGAATGAATGATATTTTATTTCCGTGTCAAATCGCCAACTGGCAACCCATCCCTTATGGGGTTAATTGCCACATAAACAAACATTACAATAATTGACTGTGGTAATTAAATGATAATTCTCCTTCCGGTGTTCTCTGCATTGGGCATCGCATGAATAGTGAAAAAAATAAGGTAAAAATCAATACATAATAGTAAATAAGGTGATGCAAACAATAATTATATCCCTAGAGCAGAACAATAATATACATATATACCCACACTGTATATATACACATACATACATACACACTGTATATATACACATACATACATACATATATACACACTGTATATATACACATACATACATATATACATACTGTATATATATACATACATAACATATACAGATAAATAAATACAGAAAAAAATAAACAGAAGGAATTTGAACCCAGTCTGACACAAAGAGAAGATTAATATGGGAGACAAGTCTATACACAATCTATATATACACATGCCATTTACCACATAGAAGATTCATATGGGAGACAAGTCTATACACAATCTATATATACACATACCATTTACCACATAGAAGACTCATATGGGAGACAAGTCTATACACAATCTATATATACACATACCATTTACCACATAGAAGATTCATATGGGAGACAAGTCTATACACAATCTATATATACACATACCATTTACCACATAGAAGACTCATATGGGAGACAAGTCTATACACAATCTATATACACACATACCATTTACCACATAGAAGACTCATATGGGAGACAAGTCTATACACAATCTATATACACATGTACCATTTACCACATAGAAGACTCATATGGGAGACAAGTCTATACACAATCTATATACACATGTACCATTTACCACATAGAAGACTCATATGGGAGACAAGTCTATACACAATCTATATATACACATACCATTTACCACATAGAAGATTCATATGGGAGACAAGTCCATACACAATCTATATACACATACCATTTACCACATAGAAGACTCATATGGGAGACAAGTCTATACACAATCTATATACACATGTACCATTTACCACGCAGAAGCTAAATATTTTTACAATTTAATTATAGGTAAACATTTTTCTTATATTCCAGGATTTATCTAAATATTCCACAAACGGAAATACACAATGGACAAAAAAACATTTCAATTTCTCCTCATCACTCATCACATACTGCCAGGGTATATCTGGTGGTCTTTCTGGAATAAGAGCAAGCGTATATCATGGTAGAAAAGGAAATAGAGGATTAAATCAGTTTAATTCTCTATTTCTTTAAGGTCACAATAGTTACATAGTCTTTCCTCCATTTCACCACAATACTGACCTGTATCAATACTCAGAGAAAATATCCCTGATCTTACCTGTTTCAATACTCAGAGGCAATATCCATGATCGTACCTGTTTCAATACACAGAGACAATATCCCCGAAATAACCTGTTTCAATACTCAGAGACAATATTGTCCATATAGTGTTTTCTGCTCTGTCATCTCAAAATGGATCCTGTACAAAATCACATATTTACTTTCAGTCACCTCCTGGGTGGTGCAGTGGTCTAAACCACCCCATCTGAACAGTTTCTCACCAACTGGCCACCTGGTCCATAGAGACTAAAGGACTATACACTCTACGCTGCACACCACATCAACGGGGATGTAGTGGAGGGTAAACCCACGTAAACGCACTTACACACCTTTTTATTTGTAAAATAGCGTTTACTCAACACTGTATTTTGTTAATTATCGTTTACCACTTAATATGCGTTTCCAGCGTTAAGTCTAAATTCTATCGCAGAAACCGGGCCCAGGTTGGTCAGCATTATAAATAATCATATCTCAAGGTTACTCTGTCTATTGAATGTCTGACTACGACCTAACTTTATAATAGTTATATGTAGCCAAGACTTACCAGAGTCTGTCAGTCTGTCCTTCAAATCAACACATTTATCCTGCTTCTAATGTTGCTGAGAAATGTGCGCTACATTTTGTAACCACAGTTACTTTCACTTTCATATGAGGAAATCACGTCCCTTCTGACGTCACCGGTGTATGGTTAAATAATGATGACAGAAGAGATCTACTAACTAGTAATAGTATGTAATTCCAGGTATTCATTATCTTACTCTGTCCTTTATTGTTCAGAAATACTTTATTTGTACTTCTCTCCGTATAGTGTGTTTTCCTCTTTTGTCATCTCACCATGGATCCTGCACTCAGCCAACTCCCCACCCTGATAATAAAGTGTTTTATTGGTATCTTCCACTAGATGGCAGTAAACACCTGCTGTAACTAGACTTTACAACAGCATTCCTTATTCATAAAGGCAGTGTCTCAAAGGAGGAGTGCTGAATCAGGATGAGGTCCCCCCTCTCCATGTAATCTGATTCATTATTATCTAGGATCAGGTCCTCCTCTCCATGTAATCTGATTCATTATGATCTAGGATCAGGTCCCCCCTTCTCCATGTAATCTGATTCATTACGATCTAGGATCAGGTCCCCCCTCTCCATGTAATCTGATTCATTATGATATAGGATCAGGTCCCCTTTGTCCATGTAATCTGATTCATTATGATATAGGATCAGGTCCTCCCTCTCCATGTAATATAATTCATTATGATATAGGATCAGGTCCCCCCTCTCCATGTAATCTGATTCATTATGATCTAGGATCAGGTCCCTCCTCTCCATGTAATCTGATTCATTATGATCTAGGATCAGGTCCCCCCTCTCCATGTAATCTGATTCATTATGATCTAGGATCAGGTCCCCCCTCTCCATGTAATCTGATTCATTATGATCTAGGATCAGGTCCCCCCTCTCCATGTAATCTGATTCATTATGATCTAGGATCAGGTCCCCCCTTCTCCATGTAATCTGATTCATTACGATCTAGGATCAGGTCCCCCCTCTCCATGTAATCTGATTCATTATGATATAGGATCAGGTCCCCTTTGTCCATGTAATCTGATTCATTATGATATAGGATCAGGTCCTCCCTCTCCATGTAATATAATTCATTATGATATAGGATCAGGTCCCCCCTCTCCATGTAATCTGATTCATTATGATCTAGGATCAGGTCCCTCCTCTCCATGTAATCTGATTCATTATGATCTAGGATCAGGTCCCCCCTCTCCATGTAATCTGATTCATTATGATCTAGGATCAGGTCCCCCCTCTCCATGTAATCTGATTCATTATGATCTAGGATCAGGTCCCCCCTCTCCATGTAATCTGATTCATTATGATCTAGGATCAGGTCCCCCCCTCTCCATGTAATCTGATTCATTATGATCTAGGATCAGGTCCCCCCTCTCCATGTAATCTGATTCATTATGATCTAGGATCAGGTCCCCCCTCTCCATGTAATCTGACTCATTATGATATAGGATCTTTTTATTTTTATTATTTCACCTTTATTTAACCAGGTAGGCCAGTTGAGAACAAGTTCTCATTTACAACTGCGACCTGGCCAAGATAGAGCAAAGCAGTGCGACAGAAACAACAACACAGAGTTACATGGAATAAACAAGCGTACAGTCAACACAATAGAAAAAAGAAAGTCTTTATACAGTGTGTGCAAATGGCTTGAGGAGGTATGGCAATAAATAGGCCGTAGTAGCAAAGTAATCACAATTTAGCAGATTAACACTGGAGTGACAGATGAGCAGATGATGATGTGTAAGTAGTGATACTGCTGTGCAGAAGAGCAGAAAAGTAAATAAAAACAATATGGGGATGAGGTAGGTAGATTGTTTGGGCTATTTACAGATGGGCTGTGTACAGCTGCAGCGATCGGTTAGCTGCTCAGATAGCTGATGTTTAAAGTTAGTGAGGGAGCAATAAGTCTCCGGCTTCAGCGATTTTTGCAATTCGTTCCAGTCACTGGCAGCAGAAAACTGGAAGGAAAGGCGGCCAATGGAGGTGTTGGCTTTGGGGATGACCAGTGAGATGTACCTGCTGGAGCGCGTGCTACGGTTGGGTGTTGTTATCGTGACCAGTGAGCTGAGATAAGGCGGAGCTTTACCTAGCATAGACTTGTAGATGTCCTGGAGCCAGTGGGTCTGGCGACGAATATGTAGCGAGGGCCAGCCGACTAAAACGACCTGGGTTGCAATCATGAAAAAAAACTACCCGGCCTTCATGGTTTGACATTGAGAACATTGGGAGAGATGAGAGCTGACGTTTTAGTAAATGTGCAGATTACGTATCTCAGTCACAGACAAGAAGCTCAATTAAGACATTATCTTCACCACTGGAACTGGGGACAACAGGACCACAGGTCAAATAATACAGCTCAACACTTCCACACTACCACAGTGAGTAGAATCAGGCTTCTGAACACAGAAAACTTGCAGAATTATTAATTATGAATTGTATTAGACGTTATTAGACATTTCTGTTGTTGAGGAGGATGGGAGACCCACAGAGACGTCAAAATGTGTTTCAAAAATCGTCAAAGTGTAATTATTTTAACCTAAAGTATTTAATAAAGACACTTATAGTACAATATTATGGGGAATGGAAATGAGAGGGCTACTTACACCATTTTGGGAAGGGATCACAGCAGTGATTGAATGAGGGTATGAGGCATGAGTTGAGGTGTTCAGAGGCTTGACCAGCGCAGGACAGGATTTGACTGGGAAGACAAACACACAAAAACACTACACAGTGAGACAAAAGAGCTAAGAATGAGTTAGTCCAATCAAGGAGTAAAATCATAGACGTGTAATAATGTGATTGTGTTTGTGATTGACTCTACATAAAGTAATGAGAGAAAATTGACAGGGGTTTCCTCACAGTGCTTGGAGAGGAAACATTCAATGTGCCAGTGGATGAGTGGGCCACATGAGACGTGGCTTCCAGTTCATGTGAGGAGGTAGTTGACAATGGTAGTGGAGTGGTCATCGCTTGTTAAATCATGGAACAGGAGGGGACTCAGCTGGAAATACAGATAGCAGATACGTTCCCTTGAAGCTGAGCCATCGTAGGTTAGAACAACAAGTTTGTCCATGAAGATAAACACGGAATTCACATCTCGCCCACTTGGCAAATCAAAGTAGCCCAAGAAACTTTTTCTGAATAAAGCCCTGATCATCCACATACAGAACCTGACGATAACTGAGAACGGCAAGCAGACTGGTGGCAACCATAGGTCTCAGAGTGGGGGGGGGCAATTTTTTTGCCCTGGGGCCCAGAGTTTGTCCTTATCTGTTGACCTAACCAGGAAAACTCTGGACCCTATTAGGTATGACAGTGATGAATCAGTTGTTAAAAGGTTTTGTAAGGGCTATGATGGAAACAGTTTGTCCTTATCTGTTGACCTAACCAGGAAAACTCTGGACCCTATCAGGTATGACAGTGATGAATCAGTTGTAAAAGGTTTTGTAATGGCTCTGATGGAACCAGTTTTATCTAAATCAGGGCACATGGTTTTAATAACTCTTAGGGCTCGTGGACCGCTAGCAAAACACCTACGACAACATCCGGTGAAATTGCAGAGCGCCAAATTCAAAATAGAAACATATTAAACATTCATGAAAATACAAGTGTCATACATCATTTAAAATCTTAAAATCTTGGCAATCGAACTGCGTTGTCAGATTTCAAAAAGGCTTTACGGTGAAAGCATAGCTTTCGATTATCTGAGGACAGCACCCCACAATAACATATTTTCCAAACTTGCACAGGCGTCACAGAATCCCAAATAGTGATAAAATAAATCACTTACCTTTGAAGATCTTCCTCCATTTGCAATCCCAAGGGTCCCAGCTACACAATGAATGGTCGTTTTGTTCGATAAAGTCCTTCTTTATATCCCAAAATAGTCTGTTTAGCAGGAGCCATGACTTCAGAAATCCACTCCTTCAACATGCAGACAAAGAAGTTCTAAAAGCTACCAGTGTATTTCGTCCAAACAAGTCAAATAACGTGTCTATATCATCTTCAGGTTGTCTAAAATGTAAATAAACTATAATATTTAATACGGAAAGTACTGTGTTCAATAGGAATGCCAAATTTGCAAGTGTGCACCCTCTCCATCGCGCGCAAAAACACTGTGACCCAAGCAGTCAGCTCACTGAAAGTGTAAATATTTATTTATTTTTCAAAATAGAAGCCTCAAAACCTTGAATAAATACCGTTGACATCTAGTGGAAGCTATTATGAATTGCAATCTGGGTGACGGACATAGGAGTTTTCATTGGTTTTTCAAAATATGAGCCTGTGATTTAAAAAAAAATATAAAATTGTCGGATTTTCTTCGGGTTTTCACCTGCCATTTCTGTTCTGTTATACTCACAGACATTATTTTAACAATTTTGGAAACGTCAGAGTGTTTTCTATCCAAATCTACCAATTATATGCATAGCTTCTGGGCCTGAGTAACAGGCATTTTACTTTGGGCTCGCCAGACTCTCCGAACTTCCGAAAACTGCCCCCTAGCCCTAAGACGTTTTAACGGTCCTCACACTGTTCATGCTCTCATTTCATAGATGCGTACTGCTCACCTGTTCACCTCGTAATGAATAATGTGGAAATTGAGCAAGTTGAGGAGACTAAACTGCTTGGAGTAACCCTGGATTGTAAACTGCCATGGTCAAAACATATTGATACGACAGTAGCTAAGATGGGGAGAAGTCTGTCCATAATAAATCCCTGCTCTACCTTCTTAACAACACTATCAACAAGGCAGGTCCTACAGGCCCTAGTTTCTACCTTCTGTCATGGGAATTCTGTTCCCAATGTTCATAAACCGAACTTCAATTAAACTACTCAGTCTGCCCCCCAGAGGGTGTAAGATTCTGGTTGAATGAAGCAGACGGAGAGCCAGCCTACAATTGGTCAGAATGTTTATTTACGAGAGCTCTGAATATCATACAATGTACACAGCCTTTTATACCTGACATTTGGTCATACCATATGTCATACCCCTTACAAATGCCCATCCTCTTCTTTAACACTGTCAATGCTTATTTACAAGTCTTCTCCATCTCATACATTGCTTATCATATCCTGCCCCATGTTACATAATCTACTGCAAGCCTAAAGGTTTCTCCCCTCCCTGGTTGGGGAGACCTTCTTCCTGTTATCAGTTTCACAGTGGTCACAAGTTGTCTGCTGTCTGGTTGCTTACATTGCTAAATCATTAAGCTTCAACTTTTCCGACACACACACATTAGTACATTCATCTTATAATCACTTGGTTATACCTTTTCAGGGTGAAATCATTTAGTCAAACCTTTAACCTCTTGACGGTCGCCTAGGATAGGGGGCGCTACAGCGATTTTTGAAAAAAATGTGTGCCCATTTTAAACGGCCTCCTACTCAAACTCAGAAGCTAGGACATGCATATAATTAATACTTGTGGATAGAAAACACCCTAAAGTTTCTAAAACTGTTTGAATGGTTTCTGTGAGTATAACAGAACTCATATGGCAGTCAAAACCCCGAGACCGATCGTAACAGGATGTGGATTTCTGAATTGCGGACTCAACTTCACCACTTTGCCTGTAATTCACACAGTGAGCAATTGTTCATTGAGCACTTCCTATTGCTTCCACTAGATGTCCCCAGTCTTTACAAAGTGATTTGAGCCTTCTACTGTGAAAACTGACTGAATGACACGCTGTGGAACGTGGTCACACGGAGAGGGCCATCACCATTATGACGCCGGCTCCCCTGGCTACCCTCCCCTTTCAAAACGTTTTGAAAGACAATGCAATCATCCCCCTTGAATCATATTGGAGCTCAGGTTGAAAAAGGCCCTAAAGATTTATGTTATACAACGTTTGACATGTTTGAACAAACCTAAATAAAAAAAAAATGCATTTTTTTCGACGGTACTTTTGGTGCAGCCTTCAGAACGCGCTAACAAGAACAAGCTATTGGAACATAAAGGATAAACTTTTCCGAACTAAAATACATTTGTTGTGGACCTGGAATTCCTAGAAGTGCTTTCTGATGAAGATAATCAAAGGTAAGGGATTATTGACAATAGTATACAAGACTAGATTTGATATGCGATTGTTCCAAGATGGCGCTGACCTGTAACGGTAGCCTATTTTCTGAGTATCGCATCCCCTTTTATCGCAAAGTGTGATTACCCAGTAAAGTTATTTTTAAATCTGGCATTACAGGTGCTTTCAAGAGATATTCATCTATAAATCTTAGAATGACAATATTACATTTTAAAAATGTTTTCGAATAGTAATTTAGTAAATTGTAGCGCTGTTTCACCGGATGCATTTGAGGGAAAATAGTTAGTCAACGTTACGCGCCGATGTAAAATGCTGTTTTTATATATAAATATGAACTTTATCGAACAAAAGAATGCATGTATTGTGTAACATGATGTCCTAGGAGTGTCATCTGATGAAGATTGTCAAAGGTTAGTGCTGCATTTAGCTGTTTTTTGGTTATTTGTGATGCATGTGGTTGGTCGGAAAATGGCTATGTGGCTACTTTTACGATATACTCCTCTAACATAATCTAATGTTTTGCTTTTGCTGTAAAGCCTTTTTGAAATCGGACAACGTGGTTCGATTCAGGAGAGGTGTATCAATAAAATGATATAACATAGTCCTATATTTGAAAAAATAAAAAATAAAAAAATCGTTGTGCTAATGGCGATAGGATTTTTTCGCTGGATGTCCGTCCCGCATACGGGACGAGCCCGTCAAGAGGTTTAATCATATTATTCCCATTACAATCCACCCTATTGGCTAAATATTTCACATACACTATAACACATCTATTTTTATTGGATTCAGAAATGTCACACAAAATCAAACTAGATCAAAGAAAACGAATACATGTATTTTCATTACATACTTATCAATGACTGTTCTAAGCCTATGTCCAGTCAGGATTAGGATTTTTGCTATGACCTTCATTTAGAGAAACAGTCTTCCTAAACATGGGCTCCTCCTAATTGAATGAATCCTCCACCAGGCTCGGCGGTAGGTATTTGTCATCCCACTGGTCTGAACTTGGAATCGGTCTGTATCTCACCATCTGCTCCGTCATCGATCTCTCCAGAGCCCTGGAAATGAGACCTCTCGCACAAGGGACCAAACAACAACCACATAATATCAACACAGTCATACAGGTGAAAGCAGCCCACAACACAGTGATTACAACCTTTTTCCATTTTCCGAACGTACTATCAAACCATCCCGTGAGTGCCGTGTCCACCCCGGAATTTTCTGCTAACTCCTGAGCTAAATTGTTTAGACCGGCATTCAGATCCGAACATCACACACACACCACCCTTTTCAGCCAGAAGCATATCCAAAGCTATTCTATTCTGCAATACCATCAAAGTGGTCGCAGCTGTCTGTTCAGCTAACCCTGGAATTGCCTCTCTGGTATAGTTGATGAAACGCTGTTGGTTATAATAAATGTAATTTATCCAATTCACATTTTTATTGAGAGTCGACCACCAAAAAAGACTTGATTCCAATCCAGCCCATATCTGATTCCTAGCTTTAAACTCATCAGGCACCCCCCTTGGAACCCCAATGCTATCAATGTAAATTCTATCATCAAAGGACCCTGACGGAGCACTCCTCCCCTCTCTTTCACCTGGCACTAGGTCTTTGTGTTGTATAAGGGTGAAGGGCATGCCTAACTGTACCAATGCACAAATACCAGTCCAATTTGCAGGCAGGTTTGGCCACAGCTTCATACCTCCACACAACCACCAGACATCCGCTCTCGGCCTTTTTATCTTACTAAAGTCCTCGGAACTCAACCACCCAGTCAGGTCCCTCATTGTCGTGTCAGTTGTAACATTCTCTGTCCTATTGCATGTTCTTACTTCCCCTACGTTCCATCCGTGTGTGTTGTGTCGAGCCACACAATAATAGTCTCCTCCTGCGACTGTGAAAGGGGGAAGTCTGGATCTAATGGGCACATAGGATACAGATAATGCAGATCAGTGCAACTGTCTGGCTTCCTTGCCTTCATGAACAGCTTTACCATACAGGCCATTCCCCTTGGTAAATTAATTCCATCGAGTAGAAAGGGGATGGTTGTCAACTGAAGTTTGGCTGTTGCGCAGGCATAACCTTCTTCTTTAGCTACTGATCTAGCTGTATACTGAATCCATTCCAGCCATAGGTTGGAATCCCCAAACCAAGTCTCCACCTCAATCACTTCCTTAACCTGTTAGGGCTAGGGGGCAGCATTTGCACGTCTGGATAAAAAAAATGTACCCGATTTAATCTGGTTACTAATCCTACCCAGTAACTAGAATATGCATATACTTATTATATATGGATAGAAAACACTCTAAAGTTTCTAAAACTGTTTGAATGGTGTCTGTGAGTATAACAGAACTCATTTGGCAGGCAAAACCCTGAGACATTTTCTGACAGGAAGTGGATACCTGATGTGTTGTATTGACTTTAAACCTATCCCATTGAAAAACACAGGGGCTGAGGAATATTTTGGCACTTCCTATTGCTTCCACTAGATGTCACCAGCCTTTACAAAGTGTTTTGAGTCTTCTGGAGGGAGATCTGACCGAACAAGAGCCATGGAACGATGATGTCCCATTAGACACCTGGCGCGCGAGTTCATGTTGGGTACCCTCGTTCCAATACGTTATAAAAGAGTATGCATTCGTCCACCTTGAATATTATTCATGTTCTGGTTAAAAAAGGCCCTATTGATTTATGCTATACAACGTTTGACATGTTTGAACGAACGGAAATATATTTTTTCCCCTCGTTCATGACGAGAAGTCCGGCTGGCTTAGATCATGTGCTAACAAGACGGAGATTTTTGGACATAAATGATGAGCTTTTTTGAACAAAACTACATTCGTTATGGACCTGTGATACCTGGAAGTGACATCTGATGAAGAGAATCAAAGGTAATGGATTATTTACATAGTATTTTCGATTTTAGATCTCCCCAACATGACGTCTAGTCTGTATCGCAACGCGTATTTTTCTGGGCGCAGTGCTCAGATTCTTGCAAAGTGTGATTTCCCAGTAAGGTTATTTTTAAATCTGGCAAGTTGATTGCGTTCAAGAGATGTAAATCTATAATTCTTTAAATGACAATATAATATTTTACCAATGTTTTCTAATTTTAATTATTTAATTTGTGACGCTGACTTGACTGCCGGTTATTGGAGGGAAACGATTTCCTCAACATCAATGCCATAGTAAAACGCTGTTTTTGGATATAAATATGAACTTGATAGAACTAAAAATGCATGCATTGTCTAACATAATGTCCTAGGAGTGTCATCTGATGGAGATTGTAAAAGGTTAGTGCATCATTTTAGCTGGTTTTATGGTTTTGGTGACCCTGTCTTTGACTTGACAAAACATTACACACAACTCTTGTAAATGTACTGTCCTAACATACTCTAAATTTATGCTTTCGCCGTAAAACCTTTTTGAAATCGTAAAACGTGGTTAGATTAAGGAGATGTTTATCTTTCAAAGGGTGTAAAATAGTTGTATGTTTGAAAAATTTGAATTTTGACATTTATTTGGATTCAAATTTGCCGCTCTTGAAATGCACCTGCTGTTGATGGAGTGCACCACGGGTGGCACGCTAGCGTCCCACCTAGCCCATAGAGGTTAAGATCTTTCGTCTGAACTATCCTCACCGGTCCTTGGCTCTGGATGACTACACGGGTAATGTCCGTTTTATCAGGGGTACTACTGGTATTCTGGCTGGCGGTAGAACTATCTCCTGTCCTAACCTCTACTACTCGGAATGGTACCGCAGTGTCGACAATGGTCTGGTCAAGGCCAACATACCATAACCCTAAATCCTCTTTCTTTATGCTTTTAATGGTCATTCCTATCTTCAAGCAATACTTCCCTTGCTCTGGATTGCAGTCAAAAACCCTGGCCTTCACTATACTCCATCTGTTTCTATATTGGGTGTGTGGATTGACATAGCCTTCTCTCTCTGTGTGAGCTATGACCTGATTCCATGAGTTACACCGGGATCTACACAGATATCTTCCCCATGAAGTCCGAGTCCTAGACTGCCAGGAGGTTAGGGACCCCATTTGGTCTGCATAGAACTCTATTGAGACATCCTTCCCTAACTCTACTCTCACTTCCTTTTTATCCAGATCGAGTGACCTTTTGTACCTAGGCTATAAAAACTCCTCATCTTCTACACTATGGGTCAAGTTACCACTTTCTGACTTCTCGAGTGGTTCATGGTGTATTAGGAATATGGCTCCCACAATCAGACAGCTCAGACTGACCAGTACCCCTGTAAAGCCCCACCCCCTCCTGGAGAATGTATCACTGGCTAGAGGCCAACCCACACTTTCACTTCTATGAACGCACACAGTGAGGATCGGGCGGGTTAGGGAATCTTCGTTAGAGAGGTAACCCCCGAACCTTATTGGTATTCGGTTCTTCTCCTAACTCTTTGATTTTTCGACAGTGTCAGTATGTCTTACCCTCCCGCAATGTGTGATATGAACCCAGGTAGCTCTTTCAGCTATTCTCACCGCGAAGGCTATTACCAGGAACACTTGGTATGGGCCCTCCCACCGTGGCTGCTTCCAGTTCTTTTCTCCTCAGGGACTGGATCCACACCCAGTCTCCTGGTTGGATTGAGTGAATCATCTTCTCCTGTAATTCACCTGTTGGACACAAAGTCTCGGACATACGGGTTTGGTTAACCATGTGTTCTGTTAGTATATCTTCAACTTCTATGTCTACCTGTTCTGGCCTCCCTAACTCTGGCATTCTATATGGTTTACCTGATCAACTAAAATGTAATCCATTATTTAAAGAGATAGATCCTAGTAAACCAACTACCCTAATTGTGTCCACCCAGTAAGTTGGGACTGCTTCTTCCCATTTAATATACTTATCTATTATAAAAAATGTTTTTTTAAGTAGTTCGTTATCCAATAGGCCACAAAGTGTTTCCGAACCTGCTCTACTATCCCCCTGTTGACACATGGCTCTGCCCATGTGTCAATCTTGCCGCATAACCAGATTAACCTGTTAGGGCTAGGGGGCAGTATTGACACGGCTGGATAAAAAACATACCCGATTTAATCTGGTTACCACTCCTACCCAGTAACTAGAATATGCATATACTTATTACATATGGATAGAAAACACCCTACATTTTCTAAAACTGTTTGAATGGTGTCTGTGAGTATAACAGAACTCAAATGGCAGGTCAAAACCTGAGAGATTCCTTTACAGGAAGTGGCCTGTCTGACCATTTCTTGAACTTGTTTTCCATCTCTATCATTTACTAAGGATCTCTGCTCTAACGTGACACTTCCCACGTCGTCCATAGGCGCTCAGAGCCCGGGAAAAAACAGAATGTTGTCATTCCAGCCCCAGGCTGAAACACATTATCGCCTTTCTCAAGTGGCCGATCAAGGGACACTGGCTTATGCGCCTGACCCCGACCGCCCCCGCCTTTGGGATTTTTTCCTCTGTTTGCCGAAAAGGAGATTCCCTGTCAGAATATTATCGCTTTTCTACGAGAAAAATGTCGTAAAAATTGATTTTAAACAGCGGTTGACATGCTTCGAAGTACGGTAATGGAATACTTAGAATTTTATTGTCACGAATTGCGCCATGCGCGCGACACTTCTTTACTATTTCTGATAGTGTCTGGAACGCACGAACAAAACGCCGCTATTCGGATATAACGATGGATTATTTTGGACCAAACCAACATTTGTTATTGAAGTAGCAGTCCTGGGTGTGTATTCTGACGAAGACAACAAAAGGTAATCAAACTTTTATAATAGTAAATATGATTATGGTGAGTGCTAAACTTGCCGGGTGTCTAAATAGCGAGCCCGTGATGCCTGGGCTATGTACTTAGAATATTGCAAAATGTGCTTTCACCAAAAAGCTATTTTAAAATCGGACATATCGAGTGCATAGAGGAGGTCTGTATCTATAATTCTTAAAATAATTGTTATGCTTTTTGTGAACGTTTATCGTGAGTAGAGATCCTTTGTTTTGGATAGAGATGACAAAGAAGGCCAAGAAATGGTCAGACAGGGTACTTCCTGTACAGAATCTTCTCAGGTTTTGGCCTGCCATTTGAGTTCTGTTATACTCACAGACACCATTCAAACAGTTTTAGAAACTTTAGGTTGTTTTCTATCCAAATCAAACAATTATATGCATATTCTAGTTTCTGGGCAGGAGTAATAAACAGATTAAATCGGGTATGTTTTTTATCCGGCCGTGAAAATACTGCCCCCTATCCATAAAAGGTTAACATAACCTTACCTTTTTTACTTTGTTTTTTATTCAAGTTTTTTTGTATCACGTAGACAGGAATCCTGTCCCACGGTCTTGTCTTGTCCTTATATAACAGGAATCCTGTCCCACGGTCTTGTCTTGTCCTTATATAACAGGAATCCTGTCCCACGGTCTTGTCTTGTCCTTATATAACAGGAATCCTGTCCCACGGTCTTGTCTTGTCCTTATATAACAGGAATCCTGTCCCACGGTCTTGTCTTGTCCTTATATAACAGGAATCCTGTCCCACGGTCTTGTCTTGTGCTTATATAACAGGAATCCTGTCCCACGGTCTTGTCTTGTCCTTATATAACAGGAATCCTGTCCCACGGTCTTGTCTTGTCCTTATATAACAGGAATCCTGTCCCACGGTCACAGTAAAGTCTCTTTATAATAGCAAATGTTCTCAATAATAACCAAGCCAGAGGCACAGGGCTAACACTTATCAAATTCCAAGAAAACCTGAGTAGTTAGAGGAAGTGGTTGGCCTACTTTCCCACCAAGAACATTTGCATTACATTTTCTACTTCCATTCTTCGTTTTGTATTAGTGTCAAGCTGTGCCCTAAAACCCTACTTTCTGAATACCGTCATTGTCGTGGCTGGTCTGGTGCAGCAGGTTGGTCCGACAGACACAGCTAGGTGGTCACTATGACGGCCAGTAAGACGTAGCAGTGGGAGCTCACCACTAACAGGTCATTTCCCTTTTAGCGCAGTGACTCCGCGCTTACAAAGGAACAGATGTGGAAACGTGGGGTGACATAGCAGCCATTATTCCATCTTCCATTTCCATTATGTTGTCCTGAAACGTGGGGTGACGGAGGGGACAACAGAACAGCCATTATTCCATCTTCCATTTCCATCATGTTGTCCTGAAACGTGGGGTGACGTAGCAGCCATTATTCAATCTTCCATTTCCATCATGTTGTCCTGAAACGTGGGGTGACGGAGGGGAAAACAGAACAGCCATCATTCAATCTTCCATTTCCATCTCTTTCCCCCGTCCTCATCAAAGTAGGAACTGTGACTTTAATATTTCCTACCGTCTGACCCCTTTCAGAATAAGACTTAGTCTACTAGGGTCCAGCATCGTGGTCTTCCTATTGACATTGTTTGTGTCAGCTGCTTATGCTTGGTGTTATGTTGCATTCGTAAGTGGGAGGTGGGAATTTACCAGTTGTTAAGTCGTAAATACCAGTTGTATGCATTCACGTGCTTTGAACTCATTGAGAAACGCCGATTAGCTAATGGCAACAAGCTGCGTAAAACATCAACTAAAAGTACAGCTATCATGCTTGTAAACAAATTATAGTGTTCCATAACCATATTAATAGATCACTTTTAATAAATAATGATTTGTTGTTGTATTAAACTGCCAAAAATGTTGTTATGGAGGTCATTTGGTTTGTAGGTGATGTCAGAGGTCAGCATGTGGGAGTAGTGGGAGCTCAGGATGATAGACGAGTTTCCCACTAGTAATTACCAGTTGGAGGGTCGTTAATGTAGATTTTTTATTAGTCGTATGTGGTACATTCCCACTTCCCACTTGGTTACGAATGCAGCATTACATTGTCATGTATTCCGCCAGATCTTACAACGCCTTAGGTATTTTACATATTGGCTAACCACATCACGTTATAGCAATCTGGTGCCCAACGGCACAGATGGTGACGTGGCACGTAACCATTGGTTGACGCATGCAACATCTGAGCAGGGAAACACAACCTTGATGTTCTACTTGGGGGCACAATACCTCCTGCTACTCAAGGAAAACAGAATCAGGTGTGAGCCTGCTCACTGTGGAGAAGCATCAGGTGTGGTTGTGTGCAAGCACCAATCAGAATGCTGGAATTGGCACCTCCCACCAGGTATAGAAAGCCTGCATTTGGGTTGCTCTGATGGAAGATCTCACTCAATGTCTAAACTGTTAAGGAGGCACATGCCTATGGCCAAGTTTCCACCAGTGATGTACTACACTTTTAGAAAGGAAAGTGCTATCTAGAACCTAAAAGGGTTCTACGATTGTCCCCATAGGAGACGCCTTTGAATAACCCTTTTTGCTTCCAGTTAAAGCCCTTCTGAGTTCCATGTAGATCCCTTTCCTACATGGAACCCAAAATAGTTCAACCTGGAACCAAAAATGGTTCTACTATGGGGACAGCTGAAGAACCCTTTTTTATAAGAGTTGCTTGCAGTCAGTGATTTCATATTGTGGACAAATGTCGCAACGTTGAGATTCTTGCAGCGAACCGATATCGTGGACATATGTCCCACCATTGAGTTCCTGACATTAATGGATATCGTAGACAATGTCCCAACATCCAGATTCTGAGCTGGCATGAAAAATAAAACTCACTGCATGACATAAACACTCGATTTATTTCATATAGCAAGGAAACCAGTGTTATAAAATAAAGAGATTGAATTAGTTAAATGAAGGGATAAAGGAGAAAGCTATACACCCCTACGTTTATGTATCATTTATAACCAGAACCATTAGCTGATTACTGAAGAGGCATTTGTTCATTATTAAGTAGGCATTTGTTATTGAAGTTGTGGCGTGGCATCGATATGTTCGGCTAATGATCCGTCTTCCCGTTATTGCAATGGGGTCGACTTGGGCCTTAACACTTGGGCTTTAACACTTGGGCCTTAACACTTGGGCCTTAACACTTGGAAATGAAGTGAGCAGGGCTAGCTTTCCCGAAGACTTCGTAGCTCAAGTTGACTGGAATGTCTTTGTACAACCATGCTGCACAGCCCAAAACTAGGAAATAAATCCAGGTTTGATAGTGAATCTTCTATTCGTCAATAAACAAACTTTGTATTAAAGGAACTACAGAGGTAGGATGTTAATGTAATCACCCTGTTGCAGGAGGACGTCCCTGCAATACAGGACATGTACAACCTGTACTGTATTTGAGGTTTAAAATGGCTTCTGAAGTTTGTAATTTCCACTTCGAAATTTCAGACTTGATTTTCCCTTAAGAAAAATGTTACAACCACTAGAAAAATGTCCATTAATTATAATCCACATGATAATTCACATTGGATTATTGTCATGCTGTAGCAAACTGTCTGAAATTAACATTCTACATCAGGACTAAGCTTTTGTGGTCATTTAAAATCTGCTTCACACACTGTAAGAGTTAGTCATTAGTCCACACTTGAGTGACTCACACATTGATTGGCATTAAACTGACATAAAACTCACAGGTGAAAACTGAAGAAGTCTGATATCACCTGCTTTGCATTTGCACATTTGGAAGATGAATCGGATTTGTCTCTGAATGCTTTGAGGGGTGCTGTCAGGGTGGCAGGGGTTGGGGGATTGGCATGTGTCAGACGTGGCTTAAAGGTGATTGGCTTATCTCTCTGACCATTTCTCATATGTTCTTGTCACAAAAAGAGCCGTGTTGAATAGACCAAACTGCAGCGGGAATATGGATGCTCATGTTTTAATTCAAAAAAGGAGTAACGCATCCACTGGAAAACAATATACACGACAGGAACAGTTTTGCAGGCACACAACACGCAGTGCAAAAACAACTACCCACGAAAACCAAACAAACACCTACTTATGGGACTCCCAATCAGAGGCAACTAGAAACACCTGCCTCCAATTGAGAGTCCAGCACCCAAAACTACACATAGAAAAACAAACCTAGAACCTATACCAAACTAACACACCCCACTACACCACACACAAAACCCCATAATACAAAACAAATATACCTCTGCCACGTCCTGACCAAATATAATAGAAATAATACCTAAATATTGGTCAGGACGTGACAGTTCTGAACTATATGAACTCGCAACTAGCATACACACCAAAAACTTCCAGTGATTTTACTAAATTACTCAGCATAAACGTTCACAAAATACATAACAATTATTTTAAGAATTATAGATACAGAACTCCTTTATGCAATCGCGGTGTCAGATTTTAAAATAGCTTTTCGGCAAAAGCACATTTTGTTATATTCTGAGTACATGGCTCGTCCATCACAGGCAAGCTATTCAGACACCCGCCAACATCGGGGCTCAGTAAACTCAGAATTACTATTAGAAAAATTGGATTACCTTTGCTGTTCTTCATCAGAATGCACTCCCAGGACTTCTACTTCAACAACAAATGTTGTTTTGGTTCCAAATAATCCATAGTTATATCCAAATACCGCCGTTTTGTTTGTGCGTTCAGGTAACTATCCAAACGGTGACCCGCGAGTGCATTTCGTGAGAAAAAAATTCAAAATATTCCATTACCGTACTTAGAAGCATGTCAAACGCTGTTTAAAATAAATTTTTATGCTACTTTTCTTGTAAAATAGTGATAATATTCCAACCGGGCAACGTTGTATTCATTCAAAGGCTGAAAGGAAAAAATGGAGAAGTCTCGTGAATGCGCATCTCAGTCTCACTGTCCCCAGGCTGACCACTCACAAACAGAGCTCCTGAACCTTGCCCAGAGACAGCAGACATTCTGGCTGCTTTAGAGAGCCAATGGAAGCCTTAGAAAGTGTCACGTTACAGCACAGATGCTGTATTTTCGATAGAGATGCAATTAGAAGGAAAACAAATTGTCAGACAGGGCACTTCCTGCATGGAATCTTCTCAGGTTTTGGCCTGCCATATGAGTTCTGTTATACACACAGACACCATTCAAACAGTTTTAGAAACTTTAGAGTGTTTTCTATCCAAATCTACTAATTATATGCATATTCTCGTTTCTGGGCAGGAGTAGTAACCAGATTAAATTGGGTACGTTTTTCATCCGGACGTGAAAATACTGCCCCCTACCCAAGAGAGGTTAATTCAACGGAAACGGTACTGTACAACCAGTTAAAGAAAGGTGTGATTATGGTGGCCCAGAGGGTGACTGTGTATGGTGTGCTGCACGACTCGAGATATGAGATTTCAAATAGTGAGACCCATAATGACCAGGCCACACTTCGCCATACCCACCAAATGGGAGAAAACATACTTCAAAGGCTTTTGAAGAACAGTGAGCATCGTTTTGGGGAAACGTGTCGTTCAGTACAAACCGTCACGAAATGAAGCAAACGTTGAACCCAACTGAACGCACCCCTGGAGTCTGTTTCTGTTTCCTGCACTAACCAAACATGAGGGAAACCACTTAAGGCCTGGTTGTGTAATGGAGGGAGAGGGCAATAATACACCTCACTGTGGATGACCAGCTCTCCCAGACATTCAGCAGGAATTCACCTCCAAACACTTAATGGGGCTTCTGCAGATTCCAGCCCAATAAACACACAAATAAAAGCAAAAATACGACAAAACCAAAAGCACGTAAACTAGACTAAGGAAAATGTAGTTGCATAGTTCACGGCACAAACAGGCATCCATGTCACGGGTGTATCAAGGATCGGACCAAGGCGCAGCGTGTTCGTAGTTCCACATCTTTATTTAAATCGTGAAACTTTGCAAAAATCACCAAAACACTTAGAACATACAAAATAACAACCCGTGACGCAGAGAGAAAACACTACTCAAAATTAACAACCCACAAACACCCAGGAAGAAAACCCCTACTTAAATATGACATCCAATTATAGACAACAAGGACCAGCTGCCTATAATTGGAGATCAACCTAAACAACCCCAACATAGAAAAAAAAACAGAACTAAAAACATAGAAATAGAAAACATAGAAAACACAAAACAGCCCCTGTCACGCCCTGACCACTCTACTATAGAAAATGACAACTTACTAGGGTCAGGACGTGACAATCCAACTATAATTGAGTTGAGCTCGAAGCCAAGTAGAGGAATTGACCTTCTCCTCGATAGCTACAGTAATTACAAACAGACTGCATCAGTATGGAAGTTGACAAACCATTTTGTCGCAAATCAACATTTATAAATAGATACAAATGCTGTAAGAATGACATAATAAAGGTGCTGTAAGAATGACATAATAAAGGTGATTTAATAATGACATAATAAAGGTGATTTAATAATGACATAATAAAGGTGATTTAATAATGACAGAATAAAGGTGATTTAATAATGACATAATAAAGGTGATTTAATAATGACATAATAAAGGTGATTTAATAATGACATAATAAAGGTGATTTAATAATGACATATTTAAGGTGATTTAATAATGACATAATTAAGGTGATTTAATAATGACATAAAGGGGATTTAAGCGTTTACAAAGTGAACCTATATGACTATCACAGTTGAATACATTTACATAGTGATCCTCTATCACAGTTTAATACATTTACAGAGTGATCCTCTATCCCAGTTTAATACATTTACATAGTGATCCTCTATCCCAGTTTAATACATTTACAGAGTGAACCTCTATCACAGTTTAATACATTTACAGAGTGATCCTCTATCCCAGTTTAATACATTTACAGAGTGATCCTCTATCACAGGTTAATACATTTACAGAGTGATCCTCTATCACAGATTAATATATTGACAGGTCTTTCTTGGGGTCAGGTATTAATGTAGTCAGAGCTTGAGTCAAACTGGGAGGGAGAGCATTATTTACAATGCTTTCAGAAAAGACCTCCAACAGAAAAGGGACTAACTGGGGAGAAACAGTTCTGTTAAACTCAGCAGATACACCATCAGTCCCAGGAGACCTCCAACAGAAACAGTTCTGTTAAACGCAGCAGTTACACCATCAGTCCCAGGAGACATATTATTTTAAGTTGTTCAATAGAATAAATGATGTGTTCAACTATAGTAGGGTCGTCACACTGTTCCCTGTCAGCCTCACCAACTGATTTCACATCCCCCAGACAATCAAAACAAAGAGTTGAGGACACCTCACAATACTGTAGAAGTTGAACTAAAGATGGAGATTAATGTGGGATCATCTGTGATGAGACCAGTCATATTTCATTGCTGAATTGTATTATTTTTAGAGTGGTATTTTTCTAACCTGAAAAGAAAAACTGGTTTAATTTTGTCCACCCTCCTCTAGCCATTTCTACCTACATGTGACAAAGGTTCCGTCTGCTTTCAGTCTATAAATATCATCCAACTGGTGTTGTAGATCAAACAGAACAGATTTATCCTCCTCTGAAACACTTTCAACAGGCTTTTGAACAAGACAGGTGATCTTTGTAATAACACTTTCTTCTTCAGCTCTCCTGGTCTTGGCAACAATACTCCCATGTTTACTTGCATATTTTCCAACCTCATATTTAAAAAGCTCCCAGTTATTACTGTATGAATTGTTATTTATAGCTTTGTTCCAGAAGTGTGTAATTACATTGTTTATCTCCATCTGGACCAACTCATGTTTTAATAGAGCTATTAATCTTCCAATAGGATGCTCTGCCAGGGCCATTATCAGAGATAAACAGTGTAATGTCAATATAAACAGCTCTATGATCAGTAAGGGCCATTATCAGAGATAAACACTGTAATGTCAATATAAACAGCTCTATGGTCAGTAAGGGCCATTATCAGAGATAAACAGTGTAATGTCAATATAAACAGCTCTATGATCAGTAAGGGCCATTATCAGAGATAAACAGTGTAATGTCAATATAAACAGCTCTATGATCAGTAAGGGCCATTATCAGAGATAAACAGTGTAATGTCAATATAAACAGTTCTATGATCTATAAGGGCCATTATCAGAGATAAACAGTGTAATGTCGGAGACACGTGATGCCGCGGAGCTGAACAGACGTTGACAAACCGAGCTCTTCAAATTTATCCTATTATTACCTAAATAACAACGTTGAAACAATATTCTAACATCGGCTGATAAATTGTCAAATACTTACCTTCCCAAAGAGCCATGGACCTCTGACCGAGAGGCAAGAAGGACGACCAAAACGTCGTTGAATCCCAAGACAACGATAACGCCACAGCTAGCAAGTTTAGCATTAGCCCTCATATCTCAGACGACAGTTCCAGACTATTGCTCTCGGCAGCCTCGCAAGACATGCTGGCTACTCTCCTCCGGGAAATTCAGGATGGTAACAAAGGTCTTTCTATGAAAATTGACTAGAAATCGGCTGAACTCCATTCTTCCATCGCCGACCTGAAATCCTCCATGAATGATCTCCTTCTGAGAACGACTGAGGCCGAGATGCGCATTAGCACAGTTGAGGACACCGTCGCTCGACATGACCAGGTTCTGATAGAACTGCAGAAGGATAATGCCTACCTCAAAAACAAAGTAGACCAGATGGAGAACCAGAGCAAACGCAGTAATATCCGTGTGGTGGGATTGAAAGAGGACAGCGAGGGCAGTGACCCGGTCCGCTTCTTCACTCAATGGATCCCGGATGTCCTAGGCATAATCAACTTCACCAAGCCGCTGGAAATCGAACGCGCCCACAGAACATCAGCGCCGAAACCCCGGCCAGAGGAGCCCCCACGTGTCGTTCTGGTCAGGTTCCTCCGTTTCCAAGACAGAGAGAAGATACTGCAACTCGCAAGAGCCAAAGGGGACATCACCATCGATGGCAAGAGGGTCAGCCTTTTCCCGGATATGAGTGCCGATCTCGCCAGACGTCGCAAGCAGTTCAGACCTGCCGCCAAAGCACTGAAGGAGAAGAACATCACCGGCTACCTCATCCACCCTGCTCGGATGAAAGTTCAGTACAAAGGCCGAAGCCATATCTTCAACACACCGGGAGAAGTGTTCACTTTTCTCAAAGAACCGAACCGCGAGTGAAAAACGGTCTCTCTGGGGGATAAGATCCAATCTGTTTGTTTTCTCTTATCTGGACTGAACTGCTGATATCGGATCCGTTTACCCCGCTATCCGGTCGCTATAATTGATTTGTACATTTCCAACTAACCGTTTTTCCCCGGGGTGAGTTCTATTACATTTACAGGAGACTATATTTTGGTTTAGTCACTGGGCGAAGCAATAAGTGGGTTTAGGCCCACCGCTTCACCCCCATTTATGTTTCTCCTCTCCCAAAAGAGACTCAAGCAGCCCTTACCGTGGGCAGTAATTATTCAGCCATAAATGTCTATTCACAACGTTTGTTTTCAATTTAGAGAGCTCGCAGGTTTTAGTTTATGCCAAGGTTTAGCTAGTAAGAGTAAGGTGGAAAGCCAGCAGCAACGTATCTCTACAAGTATATTCATGTTTGATTGTTGGGATTGTTGTTTTAGTCTGACAATCGGGGTGGGTGGGATTTTTTTCCCTTTTTTTCTATGTTTATTGTTGTTTCCTTCCTAAAGAGACACATAGGTCACTTCTGTGTTCAAACCAAAGTTGAAATATTTCCTGACTATTTACATATGAGAGATTTCCATTCGGTTACATATTTCAAACCCAACCTATGCTTAATCCACTAAAATATGTCACATTCAACGTAAAAGGCCTTAACAGCCCGATTAAAAGGAAAAGAGTCTATAAACATCTAGACGTTCTGCTAGCGGAACACCTGCTCCAATATCCAATGATGGGCGTGGCGCGAATTACAAATTCCTCTAAAATCCGAAAACTTCAATTTTTCAAACATATGACTATTTTACAGCATTTTAAAGACAAGACTCTCGTTAATCTAACCACACTGTCCAATTTCAAAAAGGCTTTACAACGAAAGCAAAACATTAGATTATGTCAGCAGAGTACCCAGCCAGAAATAATCAGACACCCATTTTTCAAGCTAGCATATAATGTCACAAAAAACAAAACCACAGCTAAATGCAGCACTAACCTTTGATGATCTTCATCAGATGACAACCCTAGGACATGATGTTATACAATGCATGCATGTTTTGTTCAATCAAGTTCATATTTATATCAAAAACCAGCTTTTTACATTAGCATGTGACGTTCAGAACTAGCATACCCCCCGCAAACATCCGGTGAATTTACTAAATTACTCACGATAAATGTTCACAAAAAACATAACAATTACTTTAAGAATTATAGATACAGAACTCCTCTATGCACTCGATATGTCCGATTTTAAAATAGCTTTTCGGTGAAAGCACATTTTGCAATATTCTCAGTAGATAGCCCAGCCATCACGGCTAGCCATTTAGACACCGACCAAGTTTAGCCCTGATCAAACTCCGATTTACTATTACAAAAGTTTCATTACCTTTGTTGTCTTCATCAGAATGCACTCCCAGGACTGCTACTTCAATAACAAATGTTGGTTTGGTCCAAAATAATCCATCGTTATATCCGAATAGCGGCGTTTTGTTTGTGCGTTCCAGACACTATCCGAAATGGTAAATCAGGGTCACGAGCATGGCGCAATTCGTGACAAAAGATTTCTAAATATTCCATTACCGTACTTCGAAGCATGTCAACCGCTGTTTAAAATCTATTTTTATGCCATTTTTCTCGTAAAAAAGCGATAATATTCCGACCGGGAATCTCCGTTTAGCTAAACAGAGGAAAGAAAACAAAGCTTTCGGTCAACGCGGGCACGAGCCTGAGTCTCACAGTACTGTAACCAGCCACTACCCAAACGCGCTACTTTGTTTCAACCAGAGCCTGCAAAGCCACGATTCAGCATTTTGCCGCCTCTGAGAGTCCATGTGAGCCGTAGAAAGTGTCACGTAAGAGCAGAGATCCCCTGTAATTGATAGAGATAATCAACAAGGCCAAGAAATGGTCAGACAGGGTACTTCCTGTACAGAATCTTCTCAGGTTTTGGCCTGCCAAATGAGTTCTGTTATACTCACAGACACCATTCAAACAGTTTTAGAAACTTTTGAGTGTTTTCTATCCAAAGCTAATAATTATATGCATATTCTAGTTTCTGGGCAGGAGTACTAATCAGATTAAATCGGGTACGTTTTTTATCCGTCCGTGAAAATACTGCCCCCTACCCCCATCAGGTTAAGAAATCATGTAAAGCGCAAAGCCTTATTATTATATTGCCAAACAGCTTAAAACAGATTTACGTCAACTTCTACAGATGTCAGTGGGGAAATGATTTCTGTCTCTCATGGTTCTGAACTCTCTGCTGGAGTTACCACTCTAATGAATCAGTTCAATGGTTTCTGTCTCTCATGGTTCTGAACTCTCTGCTGGAGTTACCACTCTAATGAATCAGTTCAATGGTTTCTGTCTCTCTCATGGTTCTGAACTCTCTGATGGAGTTACCACTCTAATGAATCAGTTCAATGGTTTCTGTCTCTCTCATGGTTCTGAACTCTCTGATGGAGTTACCACTCTAATGAATCAGTTCAATGGTTTCTGTCTCTCTCATGGTTCTGAACTCTCTGATGGAGTTACCACTCTAATGAATCATTTCAATGGTTTCTGTCTCTCATGGTTCTGAACTCTCTGCTGGAGTTACCACTCTAATGAATCAGTTCAATGGTTTCTGTCTCTCTCATGGTTCTGAACTCTCTGCTGGAGTTACCACTCTAATGAATCAGTTCAATGGTTTCTGTCTCTCTCATGGTTCTGAACTCTCTGCTGGAGTTACCACTCTAATGAATCAGTTCAATGGTTTCTGTCTCTCTCATGGTTCTGAACTCTCTGATGGAGTTACCACTCTAATGAATCAGTTCAATGGTTTCTGTCTCTCTCATGGTTCTGTACTCTCTGCTGGAGTTACCACTCTAATGAATCAGTTCAATGGTTTCTGTCTCTCTCATGGTTCTGAACTCTCTGATGGAGTCACCACTCTAATGAATCAGTTCAATGGTTTCTGTCTCTCTCATGGTTCTGAACTCTCTGCTGGAGTTACCACTCTAATGAATCAGTTCAATGGTTTCTGTCTCTCATGGTTCTGAACTCTCTGCTGGAGTTACCACTCTAATGAATCAGTTCAATGGTTTCTGTCTCTCATGGTTCTGAACTCTCTGATGGAGTCACCACTCTAATGAATCAGTTCAATGGTTTCTGTCTCTCTCATGGTTCTGAACTCTCTGATGGAGTTACCACTCTAATGAATCAGTTCAATGGTTTCTGTCTCTCTCATGGTTCTGAACTCTCTGATGGAGTCACCACTCTAATGAATCAGTTCAATGGTTTCTGTCTCTCTCATGGTTCTGAACTCTCTGCTGTTGTTACCACTCTAATGAATCAGTTCAATGGTTTCTGTCTCTCTCATGGTTCTGAACTCTCTGATGGAGTCACCACTCTAATGAATCAGTTCAATGGTTTCTGTCTCTCTCATGGTTCTGAACTCTCTGCTGGAGTTACCACTCTAATGAATCATTTCAATGGAAGTATTTTGCACTCAGACTGGGACCCTATTGGTCACTTTCTTTGTCTTGTTATCAACTGTGACATCATCATCATTATTACCAACATTTATTGGTTCAATTCCAAACTTGAAAAGGATCAGTGACTTGATTCTTTGGAAAAGCCTATTCTCCATTGGCTAACCAAGTTCCCTCATGCTTTACTTATAGTAGGTGGGGATTTATTTATTTCTCTGAATCGTTTAATTGACAGTTTATGTAAAGGTTTGATATTATTAACCTGTTAGGGCTAGGGGGCAGCATTGACACGGCTGGATAAAAAACATACCCGATTTAATCTGGTTACCACTCCTACTCAGTAACTAGAATATGCATATACTTATTACATATGGATAGAAAACACCCTAAATTTTCTAAAACTGTTTGAATGGTGTCTGTGAGTATAACAGAACTCAAATGGCAGGTCAAAACCTGAGAGATTCCTTTACAGGAAGTGGCCTGTCTGACCATTTCTGGAACTTCTTTGCCATCTCTATCATTTACTAAGGATCTCTGCTCTAACGTGACACTTCCCACGTCTTCCATAGGCTCTCAGAGCCCGGGAAAAAAGAGAATGTCGTCATTCCAGCCCCAGGCTGAAACACATTATCGCCTTTCTCAAGTGGCCCATCAAGAGACACTAGCTTATGCGCGTGACCCCGACCGCCCCCGCCTTTGGGATTTTTTCCTCTGTTTGCCGAAAAGGAGATTCCCTGTCGGAATATTATCGCTTTTCTACGAGAAAAATGACGTAAAAATTGATTTTAAACAGCGGTTGACATGCTTCGACGTACGGCAATGGAATACTTTGAATTTTATTGTCAGGAATTGCGCCAAGCGCGCGACACTTCTTTACTATTTCGGATAGTGTCTGGAACGCACGAACAAAACGCCGCTATTCGGATATAACGATGGATTATTTTGGACCAAACCAACATTTGTTATTGAAGTAGACGTCCTGGGTGTGCATTCTGACGAAGACAACAAAAGGTAATGACATTTTTATAATAGTAAATATGATTATGGTGAGTGCTAAACTTGCCGGGTGTCTAAATAGCGAGCCCGTGATGCCTGGGCTATGTACTTAGAATATTGCAAAATGTGCTTTCACCAAAAAGCTATTTTAAAATCGGACATATCGAGTGCATAGAGGAGGTCTGTATCTATAATTCTTAAAATAATTGTTATGCTTTTTGTGAACGTTTATCGTGAGTAATTTAGTAAAATGTTAGCGAATTCCCCGTAAGTTTGCGGGGGGTATGCTAGTTCTGAACGTCACATGCTAATGTAAAAAGCTGGTTTTTGATATAAATATGAACTTGATTGAACAAAACATGCATGTATTGTATAACATAATGTCCTAGGGTTGTCATCTGATGAAGATCATCAAAGGTGAGTGCTGCATTTAGCTGTCTTCTGGGTTTTGGTGACATTATATGCTGGCTTGAAAAATGGGTGTCTGATTATTTCTGGCTTGGTACTCTGCTGACATAATCTAATGTTTTGCTTTCGTTGTAAAGCCTTTTTGAAATCGGACAGTGTGGTTAGATTAACGAGAGTCTTATCTTTAAATGGCTGTAAAATAGTCATATGTTTGAGAAATTGAAGTAATAGGATTTTGAAGATTTTGAAAATCGCGCCACAGGCTGGCAGTGGCTGTTACGTAGGTGGGACGAATTCGTCCCGCCGGTCCCATAGAGGTTAATGTTTGGAGAGTAAAGTTTCCTAATGACTAGTCTTCCACTTGGAGTAACTAGACCCGGTCCAGACAATCACCACAGATCTTTGGTTGGTGTCTAAATGTTTTGATAAACAGGCTATTTCTGTTAACATCCTGGCTACTCCCCTTACTGACCATAGAGCTGTTTATATTGACATTACACTGTTTATCTCTGATAATGGCCCTTACTGATCATAGAGCTGTTTGTATTGACATTACACTGTTTATCTCTGATAATGGCCCTTACTGATCATAGAGCTGTTTGTATTGACATTACACTGTTTATCTCTGATAATGGCCCTTACTGATCATAGAGCTGTTTATATTGACATTACACTGTTTATCTCTGATAATGGCCCTGGCAGAGAATCCCATTGGAAGATGAATAGCTCTATTAAAACATGAGTTGGTCCAGATGGAGATAAACAATGTAATTACACACTTCTGGAACAAAGCTATAAATAACAATTCATACAGTAATAACTGGGAGCTTTTTAAATATGAGGTTGGAAAATATGCAAGTAAACATGGGAGTATTGTTGCCAAGACCAGGAGAGCTGAAGTAGAAAGTGTTATTACAAAGATCACCTGTCTTGTTCAAAAGCCTGTTGAAAGTGTTTCAGAGGAGGATAAATCTGTTCTGTTTGATCTACAACACCAGTTGGATGATATTTATAGACTGAAAGCAGACGGAACCTTTGTCACATGTAGGTAGAAATGGCTAGAGGAGGGTGGACAAAATTAAACCAGTTTTTCTTTTCAGGTTAGAAAAATACCACTCTAAAAATAATACAATTCAGCAATGAAATATGACTGGTCTCATCACAGATGATCCCATATTAATAATCTCCATCTTTAGTTCAACTTCTACAGTATTGTGAGGTGTCCTCAACTCTTTGTTTTGATTGTCTGGGGGATGTGAAATCAGTTGGTGAGGCTGACAGGGAACAGTGTGAAGACCCTACTATAGTTGAACACATCATTTATTCTATTGAACAACTTAAACATAATACGTCTCCTGGGACTGATGGTGTATCTGCTGAGTTTAACACAACTGTTTCTGTTGGAGGTCTCCTGGGACTGATGGTGTATCTGCTGAGTTTAACACAACTGTTTCTGTTGGAGGTCTCCTGGGACTGATGGTGTATCTGCTGAGTTTAACACAACTGTTTCTGTTGGAGGTCTCCTGGGACTGATGGTGTATCTGCTGAGTTTAACACAACTGTTTCTCAACAGTTGGTATCTTTTCTGTTGGAGGTCTTTTCTGAAAGCATTGTAAATAATTCTCTCCCTCCCAGTTTGACTCAAGCTCTGACTACATTAATACCTGACCCCAAGAAAGACCTGTAAATGTATTAAACTGTGATAGAGGATCACTCTGTAAATGTATTAAACTGTGATAGAGGATCACTCTGTAAATGTATTAAACTGTGATAGAGAATCACTCTGTAAATGTATTAAACTGTGATAGAGGATCACTCTGTAAATGTATTAACCTGGGATAGAGGATCACTCTGTAAATGTATTAAACTGGGATAGAGGATCACTCTGTAAATGTATTAAACTGTGATAGAGGATCACTCTGTAAATGTATTAAACTGTGATAGTCATATAGGTTCACTTTGTAAACGCTTAAATCCCCTTTATGTCATTATTAAATCACCTTTATTATGTCATTCGTACAGCACCTTAATTATGTAATTATTAGATCACCTTAATTATGTCATTATTAAATCACCTTTATTATGTCATTATTAAATCACCTTTATTATGTCATTATTAAATCACCTTTATTATATCATTATTAAATCACCTTAATTATATCATTATTAAATCACCTTTATTATGTCATTATTAAATCACCTTTATTATGTCATTATTAAATCACCTTTAATATGTCATTATTAAATCACCTTTATTATGTCATTATTAAATCACCTTTAATTATGTCATTATTAGATCACCTTTATTATGTCATTATTAAATCACCTTTATTATATAATTATTAAATCCCCTTTATGTCATTATTAAATCACCTTTATTATGTCATTATTAAATCACCTTTATTATGTCATTATTAAATCACCTTTATTATATAATAATTAAATCACCTTTATTATGTCATTATTAAATCACCTTAATTATGTCATTATTAAATCACCTTTATTATGTCATTCTTACAGCACCTTTATTATGTCATTATTAAATCACCTTTATTATGTCATTCTTACAGCACCTTTATTATGTCATTCTTACAGCATTTGTATCTATTTATAAATGTTGATTTGCGACAAAATGGTTTATCAACTTCCATACTGATGCAGTCTGTTTGTAATTACTGTAGCTATCGAGGAGAAGGTCAATTCTGCTACTTGGCTTCGAGCTCAACTCAATTATAGTTGGATTGTCACGTCCTGACCCTAGTAAGTTGTCATTTTCTATAGTAGAGTGGTCAGGGCGTGACAGGGGCTGTTTTGTGTTTTCTATGTTTTCTACAAGACAAGACCGTGGGACAGGATTCCTGTTATATAAGGACAAGACAAGACCGTGGGACAGGATTCCTATTATATAAGGACAAGACAAGACCGTGGGACAGGATTCCTGTTATATAAGGACAAGACAAGACCGTGGGACAGGATTCCTGTGAAGACACTGTAAGGACATGGAAGTGTAGTCACCAGCAGACATGGCAGAGGCGTTAGAAGACCCTTTAAGGCATGTCTGTCTGACTGACCAGCTGCACCAGACCAGCCACGATGAGGACGCTCTTCAGAAAGTAGAGTTTTAGGGCACAACTTGATACAAAAAAACTCTAATAAAAAACAGAAAGTAAAAAAGGTAAGGTTATGTTAATAGATAATGCGTGTGGTTCTTGTTAGAAAAGAAGGACAAAGCCTTTCTCACTCAGATTTCCTTGGGATATAGTGTAAGCGCAATGGCTCTGTCTCAGCTGTTGAGATCATTGACAATTTATTGTGCAGACCTTATTGAGATAGTGGGACACGGACAGGGTTCCACTAAGGACATTATAAGGACACTAGGGTGTACAAGTACCAGCAGACATGGCTTTATCATCACACTGAAGGGCTTTACTTCAACAGGTGGACATGTACCTTGTACAGTGGCAGCCATTGGAAACGCTTTGATGTCATAGCATATGAGGTTTTTTTGGAGACCCTTTAAGAATGGTCTAATGTTCTGTTGGCCATTAGCCCTGTATGGAATGTTTGTGCACATTCCTCAGAGGAAAACAGGAACCAAGTCGTATACTTAGGCCAGGATTCAAATGGAGGCTGCGTTGGAGAACACTTGACATTTAAAGGTAATTTCCGATTCAACCGACATCTGCAGCGTTTACCATAAATTCCATCACTGCTGACACAGGAACATTGCCTTTAAAAAGGTCTAAGGGCCCAGGGATGGGTTTCTACTAAGCTGACATAGGGAATTGTTTTAAGATGGTCATACCAAGTATCATTTAGATATTTCATTTGGACTTTTAGGACCCCTGTAAGTAATGAAAACAGATATTTGATTAGACATTGAATTTGGCCTTACTGCTATTAGCCCACAGAAACACATTGAATAACAACAGTTCTGTAAGGTTATACATGTATATGATGTAGCCTACATAGATAACGCATGCAGACACGTGCACAAAAAACACACATGCAAGCACATGTGTCGGATAGCTACGCACGCACACACACATCCACACACAAACACACCCCAATTAATAATGCGATGGAAGTGAGTCAAATGACCAAATTTCCCTCTAGTGGCCTCATGGGTGGAACCTTATTAATATGTTTCATCATTTCATCATTAATAAACATTATATTGGTTTAAACTGCGAAAATATGGTGTTTCTGTGTCAAATGGTTTTGTTATATTTCAGTCTTCTGTGATGTATATAAAGTGTAATATTGGGAGGCAAACTCAAAATTAAATACACTATATATATATATATATATATATATACACTATATATGGACACCCCTTCAAATTAGTGGATTCGGCTATTTCAGCCACACCCGTTGCTGACAGGTGTATTAAATCGAGCACATGGCCAAGCGATCTCCATAGGAAAACATTGGCAGTAGAAAGGCCTTACTGAAGAGCTCAGTGACATTCAACGTGGCACCGTCATAGGATGCCACCTTTCCAACAAGTCAGTTCATCACATTTCTGCCCTGCTAGAGCTGCCCCGGTCAACTGTAAGTGCTGTTATTGTGAAATAGAAATGTCTTGGAGCAACAACGGCTCAGCCACGAAGTGGTAGGCCACACAAGCTCACAGAATGGGACCACAGAGTGCTGAAACGGATAGCACGTAAAAATCATCTGTCCTCGGTTGCAACACTCACTACCGAGTTCCAAACTGCCTCTGGAAGCAACGTCAGCACAAACACTGTTCATTGGGAGATTCATGGAATGGGTTTCCATGGCCTGCAGCCGCCACTTTGTAAATGTATTAAACTGTGATAGAGGATCACTCTGTAAATGTATTAAACTGTGATAGAGGATCACTATGTAAATGTATTAAACTGTGATAGAGGATCACTCTGTAAATGTATTAAACTGTGATAGAGGATCACTCTGTAAATGTATTAAACTGTGATAGAGGATCACTCTGTAAATGTATTAAACTGTGATAGAGGATCACTCTGTAAATGTATTAAACTGGGATAGAGGATCACTATGTAAATGTATTAACCTGTGATAGAGGATCACTCTGTAAATGTATTAAACTGGGATAGAGGATCACTTTGTAAATGTATTAAACTGTGATAGAGGATCACTCTGTAAATGTATTAAACTGTGATAGAGGATCACTCTGTACATGTATTAAACTGTTATAGAGGTTCACTTTGTAAATGTATTAAACTGTGATAGAGGATCACTCTGTAAATGTATTAAACTGTGATAGAGGTTCACTTTGTAAATGTATTAAACTGTGATAGAGGATCACTTTGTAAATGTATTAAACTGGGATAGAGGATCACTCTGTAAATGTATTAAACTGTGATAGAGGATCACTCTGTAAATGTATTAAACTGTGATAGAGGATCACTCTGTAAATGTATTAAACTGTGATAGAGGATCACTTTGTAAATGTATTAAACTGTGATAGAGGATCACTCTGTAAATGTATTAAACTGTGATAGAGGATCACTCTGTAAATGTATTAAACTGTGATAGAGGATCACTCTGTAAATGTATTAAACTGGAATAGAGGCTCACTCTGTAAATGTATTAAACTGTGATAGAGGATCACTATGTAAATGTATTAAACTGGGATAGAGGATCACTCTGTAAATGTATTAAACTGTGATAGAGGATCACTTTGTAAATGTATTAAACTGGGATAGAGGATCACTCTGTAAATGTATTAAACTGTGATAGAGGATCACTCTGTAAATGTATTAAACTGTGATAGAGGATCACTCTGTAAATGTATTAAACTGTGATAGAGGATCACTCTGTAAATGTATTAAACTGTGCATTTTACCAGTTCCAGTCCCCTTCCTCCTGGGCATACTTTTTGAGAAGCTCTGTTCTGAGAAACTCAGTTCTGGTGACCAAATAAAAGTACATTCTCCTCCAAAATGTATCAAAATAAAATTATGCTGACACCATCTAAAATATAACTTCCACCTCCAGAAATGACCCCAATAAGATTTTGTTAAAAATGTTAAATTATTTTAACACATTGGACCAAAAACCTGTATGGATGGTATATTATCAGCTATAAGCAATAAACATTATCACCTGCAACCCAACTGATGCAGCATAGTGGCTATAAATACATAGGCTGAAGCATGGGGTTTGTCTATCTATATTATCACCTGTATGAACTGATGCAGCATAGTGGCTATAAATACATAGGCTGAATCATGGGGTTTGTCTATCTACATTATCACCTGTATGAACTGATGCAGCATAGTGACTATAAATACATAGGCTGAATCATGGGGTTTGTCTATCTATATTATCACCTGTATGAACTGATGCAGCATAGTGACTATAAATACATAGGCTGAATCATGGGGTTTGTCTATCTACATTATCACCTGTATCAACTGATGCAGCAGTGTCCACATGGTCTGATAAACACTCCTAACAACCCCACCACTAGGAGGTGTCCACATGGTCTGATAAACACTCCTAACAACCCCACCACTAGGAGGTGTCCACATGGTCTGATAAACACTCCTAACAACCCCACCACTAGGAGGTGTCCACATGGTCTGATAAACACTCCTAACAACCCCACCACTAGGAGGTGTCCACATGGTCTGATAAACACTCCTAACAACCCCTCCACTAGGAGGTGTCCACATGGTCTGATAAACACTCCTAACAACCCCACCACCAGGAGGTGTCCACATGGTCTGATAAACACTCCTAACAACCCCACCACTAGGAGGTGTCCACATGGTCTGATAAACACTCCTAACAACCCCACCACTAGGAGGTGTCCACATGGTCTGATAAACACTCCTAACAACCCCACCACTAGGAGGTGTCCACATGGTCTGATAAACACTCCTAACAACCCCACCACTAGGAGGTGTCCACATGGTCTGATAAACACTCCTAACAACCCCACCACTAGGAGGTGTCCACATGGTCTGATAAACACTCCTAACAACCTCACCACTAGGAGGTGTCCACATGGTCCTAAATCACACAGTTTCCTCATTTTGTATCACATTCCAATGATAAAACTGGTCATGTTGCCTAGTGGTTAGAGTGTTGGGAATGTAACTGAAAGGTCACTGGTTTGAATACCTGAGCTGTCAAGGTGAACATTTGTCTATGTGCCGTTAAGCAAGGCACTTAACCCTAATTTGCTCCAAGGGAACCGTACTACTATGGCTGACCCTGTAAAACAACACATTTCACTGCACCAATATGGTGTTTGTGACAATAAAACATTTTATGTATTTTTTTCTCAATTACAACAATACATTTAACAATGCTGGTAACAGATCTTGATGACATTCCTCCAAGGACACCTTGACTTGCATTACATTCTCACTGCAGAAAAATATTCTCATGTTATTGAACCATAAATTGTACATATATGTGTTAGATAATAACCCTGGATGATGAATGTGTGAACTATCTTGTCATCTTTTTGGGTAACCACAATGGAACATTCTAGTCTTTAAGGACATGAACTGGCAGAACAGGTTTCAGCAAAGTATGGAGTCATTGTTTTCAGGAAGGTGTACCCATGGCCAGTGGTGTAAAGTACTTCAGTAAAAATACTATAAAGTACTACATAAGTCGTTTTTTTGGGGTATCTGTACTTTACTTTTGAATTTATATTTTTGCTAATTTTACATCACTACAGTCCCAAAGAAAATAATGTACTTTTTAATCTATACATTTTACCTGACACCCAAAAGTACTCGTTACATTTTGAATGCTTAGACAGGACAGGAAAATGGTCTAATTCACTTATCAAGACAACACATGGTCATCTCTACTGCCTCTGATCTGGCGGAGTCAGGAAACACAAATGCATCTTTTGTAAATTACGTCTTCGTTTTGGTATGTGACCCCTATCCATACATTTTAAAAACAAGAAAATGGTGACGCCTGCTTTGCTTAATAGAAGGAATTTGAAACGATTTATACTTTTAATTTTACTTTTCATACTTAAGTATATTTAGAACCAAATATTTTTAGACTTTTACTCAGGTATGACAATTGGGTACTTTTTCCACAACTGTCTATGATGATAGGAGAGACAGGAGGCAGACTAAGAGCAAGGGCAGCCACCTGAACTACTGCCCTAGAAAAGACAAGGAGCAGTCTACACAAACAGCCACCTGAACTACTGCCCTAGAAAAGACAAGGAGCAGTCTACACAAACAGTGAATCTGAGAAAAATGGTGTCAAGTTTGTTTTTTAGTCCATGCATATCAACCATGACCACTGATCTGACCTATGACCCCTAAAACGCAAAAGAAAAGTGCAGCATCTAGAAATCTGAATGTGTTTATCCAGCTTTCTTGTTGTTTTTCTGTTTGATGGAACTAGTTGAGAGTTCTGTGTTATTTCTTATTTTATGTACCTTTATTTAACCAGGTAGGCCAGTTGAGAACAAGTTCTCATTTACAACTGCGACCTGGCCAAGATAAAGCAAAGCAGTGTGACACAAACAACACAGAGTTACACATGGGATAAATGTCACGTCCTGACCAGTAAAAGGGGTTATTTGTTATTGCAGTTTGGTCAGGGCATGGCAGGGGGGTGTTTGTTTTGTGTGTTTCGGGGTTTTGACGAATGTTCTATATTTTCTATTTCTATGTTTATTCTAGGTTTCTCTTTCTATGTTGTGTTTTTTCAATGACCTCCAATTAGAGACAGCTTGTCTCTAATTAGAGGCCATATTTAATGTGTTCGTTTTCACTTGTGTTTGTGGGTGGTTGTTTCCGGTTTAGTCTGTGCACCTTACTGGACTGTTATCGTCGTTATTTTGTTTGAGTGTGTTTACCTTCAATAAATACGAAGATGAGCAATATACCCGCTGCATATTGGTCCGATGATTTTTCCTCTTCAGACGAAGAAGTTTATGACAATAAACAAACGTACAGTCAATAATACAATAGAAAAGTCTATATACAGTGTGTGCAAATGTAGTAAGATTAGGGAGGTAAGGCAATAAATAGGCCAGAGTGGAGAAATAATTACAATTTAGCAATTAAACACTGGAGTGATAGATGTGCAGAAGATGAATGTGCAAGTAGAGATACTGGGGTGCAAAGGATTAAAAAAAGAACAAAATGGGGATGAGGTAGTTGGTTGGGCAATTTACAGATGGGCTATGTACAGGTGCAATGATCGGTAAGCTGCTCTGACAGCTGATGCTTAAAGTTAGTGAGGGAGATATGAGTCTCCAGCTTCAGAGATTTTTGCAGTTCGTTCCAGTCATTGGCAGCAGGGAACTGGAAGGAAAGGCGGCCAAATGAGGAATTGGCTTTGGGGGTGACCAGTGAGATATACCTGCTGGAGCGCGTGCTACTGGTGGGTGCTGCTATTGTGACCAGTGAGCTGAGATAAGGCAGGGCTTTACCTAGCAAAGGCTTATAGATGACCTGGAGCCAGTGGGTTTGGCGATGAATATGAAGCGAGGGCCAGCCAACGAGAGCATACAGGTCGCAGTGATGGGTAGTATATCGGGCTTTGGTGACAAAACGGATGGCACTGTGATAGACTACATCCAATTTGCTGATTAGACTGTTGGAGGCTATATTGTAAATGACATCGCCGAAGTCAAGGATCGGTAGGATAGCCAGTTTTACGAGGGTATGTTTGGCAGCATGAGTGAAGGATGCTATGTTGCAAAATAAGAAGCCGATTCTAGATTTAATTTTGGATTGGAGATGCTTAGCGTGAGTCTGGAAGGAGAGTTTACAGTCTAACCAGACACCTAGGTATTTGTAGTTGTCCACATATTCTAAGTCAGAACCGTCCAGAGTAATGATGCTTGATGGGCGGGAAGGTGCGGGCAGCGATCGGTTGAAGAGCATGCATTTAGTTTTACTTGCGTTTAAGAGCAGTTGGAGGCCACGGAAGGAGAGTTGTATGGCATTGAAGGTTGTTTGGAGGTTTGTTAACACAGTGTCCAAAGAAGGGCCAGAAGTATACAGAATGGTGTCGTCTGCGTAAAGGTGGATCAGAGACTCACCAGCAGCAAGAGCGTCATCATTGATGTATGTAGAGAAAAGAGTTGGCCCGAGAATTGAACCCTGTGGCACCCCCGTAGTGACTGCCAGAGGTTCGGACAACAAGGCCCTCCGATTTTACATACTGAACTCTATCTGAGAAGTAGTTGGTGAACCAGGTGAGGCAATCATTAGAGAAACCAAGGCTGTTGAGTCTGCTGATAAGAATGTGGTGATTGACAGAGTCGAAAGCCTTGGCCAGGTCGATGAAGACGGCTGCACAGTAATGTCTCTTATCGATGGCGGTTATGATATCGTTGAGGACCTTGAGCGTGGCTGAGGTGCACCCATGATCAGCTCTGAAACCGGATTGCACAGCGGAGAAGGTACGGTGGGATTCAAAAGGGTCAGTGATCTGTTTGTTGACTTGGCTTTTGAAGACCTTAGAGATGCAGGGTAGGATAGATATAGGTCTGTAACAGTTTGGGTCAAGAGTGTCACCCCCTTTGAAGAGGGGGATGACCGCAGCTGCTTTCCAATCTTTGGGGATCTCAGACGACACGAAAGAGAGGTTGAACAGGCTAGTAATAGGGGTTGCAACAGTTTCGGCAGATCATTTTAGAAAGAGAGGGTCCAGATCGTCCAGCCCGGCTGATTTGTAGGGGTCCAGATTTTGCAGCTCTTTCAGAACATCAGCTGACTGGATTTGGGAGAAGGAGAAATGGGGGAGACTTGGGCGAGTTGCTGTGGGGGTGCAGTGCTGTTGACCGGGGTAGGTGTAGCCAGGTGGAAAGCATGGCCAGCCGTAGAAAAATGCTTATTGAAATTCTCAATTATAGTGGATTTATCGGTGGTGACAGAGTTTCCTATCCTCAGTGCAGTGGGCAGCTGGGAGGAGGTGCTCTTATTTTCCATGAAATTTACAGTGTCCCAGAACTTTGTCGATGGCGGTTATGATGTCATTTAGGACCTTGAGCGTGGCTGACCAGCTCTGACACAGACTGTGTGTGTCCAGTATGTGTGTGAATGTGTGTGTGTCCAGTGTCTGTGTGTGTGTGTGTGTGTGTGTGTGTGTGTGTGTGTCCCGTTTGTGTGTTTGTCCAGTGTTAGTGTGTCTGTGTGAGTGTATGTCCAGTGGGTGTGTGAGCGTGTCCAGTAAGTGTGAGTGTGTATGTTACTGTCTCCAGTTTGTGTGTGTCCAGTGTGTGTCCAGTATGAGTGTGTGTGTGTGTGTGTCCAGTTTGTGTGTGTCCAGTGTGTGTGTGAGTGTGTGTGTGTGTGTGTGTCCAGTTTGTGTGTGTGTGTGTGTGTCCAGTTTGTGTGTGTCCAGTGTGTGTGTGCTTGTCCAGTGTGTATGTGTGTGTCCAGTTTGTGTGAGTGTGTCTAGTGTGTGTGTGAGTGAGTGTGTCCAGTGTCTGTGTGTGAATAAGTCCAGTGTGTGTGTATGTGTTTGTGTGTGTGTGTGTGTGTGTGTGTGTGAGTGAGTGTGTGTGTGAGTGTGTGTATCCACTGTGTGTGTATGTGTGTCGTGTGTATGTGTGTCGTGTGTATGTGTGTGTGTGTCAGTGTGTGTGTGTGTCAGTGTGTGTGTGTGTCAGTGTGTGTGTGTGTGTGTGTTATTTCCAGGGACACTGAGGAATCATCATAATGAACCCTAAACGCTGGATAGAGGGGCTCAGTGAATGTGGAGGTGAATGTGATCAGGTGGGTCAGTGTGTCAGAGGAGGCTCTATAGAAGGACAGAGTGCCGGCTGACCAGTCCAGATACACTCCTACTCTGTGGGAGCTGGAGGAGGGGACGTCTATGGTAGTGGAGTTATTATTATACCAGCTGGAGGAGGGGACGTCTATGGTAGTGGAGTTATTATTATACCAGCTGGAGGAGGGGAGGTCTATGGTAGTGTGATTATTATTATGCCAGGCAGTGTAACTGTTGTCAGAGCAGGACAGACTCCAGGAATTGTCATTGTATCCAAGACAACAGTCATCAACCCTTCCTCTCCTGCTGATTCCTTTATATGTCACTCCTATATCAGCCCCTCTCCCTCTCCACTCTACCTCCCAGTAACAGCGCCCAGTCAGACCCTCTCTACACAGAACCTGCTGCCAGTCCTGAAATCTCTCTGGGTGATCAGGATATGGCTTCTTCTCTCTTTTATGTGTCACCTTTCTGTTCGCATCAGACAGAGAGAGGAGTCTGTTTACTGTGTTTAGGTCCAGTGTGAGATCACAGACATCTGATGGATGAAACCAGACACAATATTAGAAATCATCATCATTCACACACACACACACACACACACAAACACACATTGTTAAAGGAACTCTTTGTAAACGTTGGTGTCCCTGATTTCTGCTTCTGTAGAACTACAGATGATATTTAATATGACCAAGTCAGTAATGATGGTGGTCTTTGACTTAACTTGAATTAAGACTTATTCTTAGTCATATTCTTCACAGCAGTCAACACTCACATTTTCTAAGTCCAGGTTTCATTGTGTACTCTCCACCATGTTCCACACTGTAGCGGTAAGCAGAAGAACAGACAGTCATTGAGGGATACACCTGAACTCACACACACACACACACACACACACACACACACACACACACACACACACACACACAACACTGGACACACTGGACACACAGGACACACACACACACACACTGGACACACACACTGGACACACACACTGGACACACACACTGGACACACACACACACACACACACACACTGGAAACACACTGGAAACACACTGGAAACACACTGGAAACACACTGGAAACACACACACACTCAGCATATAACTTTGTCCAAGTGGTGGTCAGAATGTTTGTATTAACTAGCCTGAGAAGTCAAACATGTCTGATATGAACATTGACATAAACCCTCTACATACTTGAGTTTCTCCAGTCTGCAGTGTGGATCCTCCAGTCCAGCAGAGAGCAGTCTGACTCCTGAGTCTCCTGGGTGATTGTAGCTCAGGTCCAGCTCTCTCAGGTGTGAGGGGTTTGACCTCAGAGCTGAGACCAGAGAAGCACAGCCTTCCTCTGTGACTAGACAGCCTGACAGCCTGCAAAGAGTCAAATCATATTAAAATCACACTGCTATTCTTTGGTGGTGAATATAGTGGCAGTATATTTTTTCAACATATTCAGATATATCAGTGTCCTGAAACCTGCCATATCTATTCATAAATTGAATGAATACATTACATGACATATTAATATTAATACAATTGAATAAATCAATGTGTCATTATTTGAAATGACAAATTATCCTTGACCGCAACGATTACATCAAACTTGTGACTCAAACTCGTTGGTTGCATTTGCAGTTTGTTTTGGTTGTGTTTTGCCCAATAATAAAATGGTGGATGTTGACTGGAGTAACATTCTGTCTAAGTGAGTAGATAACATGTTTCTAAACACTACTAAAAGCATCCTGATGATGCCAGGATTAAGAAAAATCATGAATGAATCATGAATAATAATGAGTGAGAAAGTTATAGAGGCAACAACAAAACATGCTAACCTCTCACCATTACCAATAACAGAGGCTACAACAAAACATGCTAACCTCTCACCATTACCAATAACAGAGGCTACAACAAAACATGCTAACCTCTCACCATTACCAATAACAGAGGCTACAACAAAACATGCTAACCTCTCACCATTACCAATAACAGAGGCTACAACAAAACATGCTAACCGCTCACCATTACCAATAACAGAGGCTACAACAAAACATGCTAACCTCTCACCATTACCAATAACAGAGGCTACAACAAAACATGCTAACCTCTCACCATTACCAATAACAGAGGCTACAACAAAACATGCTAACCTCTCACCATTAACAATAACAGAGACTACAACAAAACATGCTAACCTCTCACCATTACCAATAACAGAGGCTACAACAAAACATGCTAACCTCTCACCATTACCAATAACAGAGGCTACAACAACACATGCTAACCTCTCACCATTACCAATAACAGTGGATACAACAAAACATGCTAACCTCTCACCATTACCAATAACAGAGGCTACAACAACACATGCTAACCTCTCACCATTACCAATAACAGAGGCTACAACAAAACATGCTAACCTCTCACCATTACCATTAACAGAGGATACAACAAAACATGCTAACCTCTCACCATTACCAATAACAGAGGCTACAACAAAACATGCTAACCTCTCACCATTACCAATAACAGAGGCTACAACATAACATGCTAATAACAGGGGAGGTTAGCATTTTTTCTGATCTCTGTGCCTCTTTAACTTCGTTACTCGTCATTATCTGGACCCTCTCTTTCTAAAAGTATTTGTCGATATTCTTGCAACCCCTATTACTAGCCTATTCAACCTCTCTTTCATATCGTCTGAGATCCCCAAAGATCGGAAAGGTGCCGCGGTCATCCCCCTATTCGAAGGGGGAGACACTCTATACCCAAACTGTTATAGACCTATATCCATCCTACCCTGCCTTTCTAAGGTCAATGAAAGCCAAGGTAACCTCTATGGACTATGTGGGACACACTCCCAACAGCCAGTGAATAGCAGGGCGGTAAATTCAAAACAGCAAAAATCTCATAATTCAAATTTCTCAAACATACAACTATTTTACACCATTTTAAAGATACACTTCTCCTTAATCCAACCACGTTGTCCGATTTCAAAAAGGCTTTATGGCGAAAGCCAAACATTAGATTATGTTAGGACAGGGCCTAAAAAATATAAGCCACACAGCCATTTTCCAAGCAAGGAGAGGCGTCACAGAAACCAGAAACAGCTAAAATTAAGCACTAACCTTTGATGAGGTTAGTCATCAGATGGCACTCATAGGACTTAATTTTACACAATACATGTATGTTTTGCTCGATGAAGTTCATATTTATATCCAAAAACCCCATTTTACATTGGCCCGTAATGTTCAGAAATGTTTTTCCAAAAAAACCTCCGGTGGATCAGCACAACAATTTACAGAAATACTCATCATAAACGTTGATAAAATATTAAACTGTTATTCAAAGAATTATAGATAAACATCTCCTTAATGCAACCGCTGTGACAGATTTCAAAAAAGCTTCACGGGGAAAGCACACTTTGCAATAATCTGAGTATGGCGCTTAGAAACATACACTAGGCAATACAGATACCCGCCATTTTGGAGTCATCTAAAATCATAAATAGCATTATAAATATTCACTTACCTTTAAAGATCTTCATCAGAATGCACTCCCAGGAATCCCAGGTTCACAATAAATGTTGTTTTGTTCGATAAAGTCCATCATTTATGTCCAAATACCTCCTTTTTGTTAGCGCGTTCAGTAATCTACTCCAAATGTAGGAAGCGTGCCGAAAATGTCACGACGAAAAGTAAAAAAAAGTTCTATTTACGTTCGTAGAAACATGTCAAACGATGTATAGCATCAGTCTTTAGGGCCTTTTTAACCTGTTAGGGCTAGGAGGCAGTATTTGCACGGCTGGATAAAAAAAATGTACCCGATTTAATCTGGTTACTAATCCTACCCAGTAACTAGAATATGCATATACTTATTATATATGGATAGAAAACACTCTAAAGTTTCTAAAACTGTTTGAATGGTGTCTGTGAGTATAACAGAACTCATTTGGCAGGCAAAACCCTGAGACATTTTCTGACAGGAAGTGGATACCTGATGTGTTGTATTACCTTTAAACCTATGCCATTGAAAAACACAGGGGCTGAGGAATATTTTGGCACTTCCTATTGTTTCCACTAGATGTCACCAGCCTTTACAAAGTGTTTTGAGTCTTCTGGAGGGAGATCTGACCGAACAAGAGCCATGGAACGATGATGGCCCATTAGACACCTGGCGCGCGAGTTCATGCTGGGTACCCTCGTTCCAATACGTTATAAAAGAGTATGCATTCGTCCACCTTGAATATTATTCATGTTCTGGTTAAAAAAGGCCCTAATGATTTATGCTATACAACGTTTGACATGTTTGAACGAACGTAAATATATATTTTCCCCTCGTTCATGAAGTGAAGTCCGGCGGGCTTAGATGATGTGCTAACAAGACGGAGATTTTTGGACATAAATGATGAGCTTTTTTGAACAAAACTACATTCGTTATGGACCTGTGATACCTGGAAGTGACATCTGATGAAGAGAATCAAAGGTAATGGATTATTTACATAGTATTTTCGATTTTAGATCTCCCCAACATGACGACTAGTCTGTATCGCAACGCGTATTTTTCTGGGCGCAGTGCTCAGATTATTGCAAAGTGTGATTTCCCAGTAAGGTTATTTTTAAATCTGGCAAGTTGATTGCGTTCAAGAGATGTAAATCTATAATTCTTTAAATGACAATATAATATTTTACCAATGTTTTCTAATTTTAATTAGTGATGCTGACTTGACTGCCGGTTATTGGAGGGAAACGATTTCCACAACATCAATGCCATAGTAAAACGCTGTTTTTGGATATAAATATGAACTTGATAGAACTAAAAATGCATGCATTGTCTAACATAATGTCCTAGGAGTGTCATCTGATGGAGATTGTAAAAGGTTAGTGCATCATTTTAGCTGGTTTTATGGTTTTGGTGACCCTGTCTTTGAATTGACAAAACATTACACACAACTCTTGTAAATGTACTGTCCTAACATACTCTAAATTTATGCTTTCGCCGTAAAACCTTTTTGAAATCGTAAAACGTGGTTAGATTAAGGAGATGTTTATCTTTCAAAGGGTGTAAAATAGTTGTATGTTTGAAAAATTTGAATTTTGACATTTATTTGGATTCAAATTTGCCGCTCTTGAAATGCACCTGCTGTTGATGGAGTGCACCACGGGGGGGACGCCTGCGTCCCACCTAGCCCATAGAGGTTAACATAAATCTTCAATAATACTCCAACCGGACGATTCAAATGTCTTCAAAAATGTAATGGAACACAGCTACCTCTCACGTGAGCGAGTGCAACTGAGGCCATGTCATTCTCACAGTCATCTGACTACAGGACCACTTGTTCGCTCTCTGTTCACTGTAAAAGCCTGAAACAACATTCTAAAGACTTGACATCTAGTGGAAGCCTTAGGAAGTGCAAAATGAACCCTAAGTCACTGCATACTGAATAGGCCAAGACTTGAAAAACTATAACCACTTCCTGGTTGGATTTTTTCTCAGGTTTCTGCCTGCCATATGAGTTTTGTTATACTCCCAGACATCATTCAAACAGTTTTAGAAACTTCAGAGCGTTTCCTATCCAAATCTATTAATACTATGCATATCCTACCTTCTGGGCCCGAGTAGCAGGCAGTTTAATTTGGGCACGTCATTCATCCAAATTTCCGAATACTGCCCCCGTCACTAAAACGTTAACAAACAGATCACCGACCATTTCAAATCCCAACGTACCTTCTCCGTTATGCAATCTGGTTTCAGAGCTGGTCATGGGTGCACCTCAGCCACGCTCAAGGTTCTAAACGATAACATTACCGCCATCGATAAGAGACAGTACTGTGCAGCCGTCTTCATCAACCTGGCCAAGGCTTTCAACTCTGTCAATCACCGTATTCTTATCGGCAGACTCAATAGCCTTGGCTTCTCTAATGACTGCCTAGTCTGGTTCACCAACTACTTCTCAGAAAGAGTTCAGTGTGTGAAATCGGAGAGCCTGTTGTCCGGACCTCTGGCGGTCTCTATGGGGGTGCCACAGGGTTCAATTCTCGGGCTGACTCTTTTCTCTGTATACATCAATGATGTCACTCTTTCTGCTGGTGACTCTCTGATCCACCTCTACGCAGACGACACCATTCTGTATACATCTGGCCCTTCTTTGGACACTGTGTTAACTAACCTCCAATCAAGCTTCAACGCCATACAACTCTCCTTCCGTGGCCACCAACTACTTTTAAATGCTAGTAAAACTAAGTGCATGCTCTTCAAACGATTGCTTCCTGCACCCTCCCGCCCGACTAGCATCACTACTCTGGACGGTTCTGACTTAGAATATGTGGACAACTACAAATACCTAGGTGCCTACTTAGACTGTAAACTCTCCTTCCAGACTCATATTAAGCATCTCCAATCCAAAATGAATCTAGAATCGGCTTCCTTTTTCGCAAAACAAAGCCTCCTTCACTCATGCCGCCAATCATAGCCTCGTAAAACTGACTATCCTACCGATCCTTGACTTCGGCGATGTCATTTACAAAATAGCCCGCAACACTCTACTCAACAAACTGGATGTAGTCTATCACAGTGCCATCCGTTTTATCACCAAAGCCCCATATACTACCCACCACTGCGACCTGTGTGCTCTCGTTGGCTGCCCCTCACTACATATCCGTCGCCAAACCCACTGGCTCCAGGTCAAAGCCCCGCCGTATCTCATCTCACTGGTCACCATAGCAACATAGCACGCGCTCCAGCAGGTATATATCACTGGTCATCCCCAAAGCCAACACTTCATTTGGCCGCCTTTCCTTCCAGTTCTCTGCTGCCAATGACTGGAACGAATTGCAAAAATCTCTGAAGCTGGAGTCCTATATCTCCCTCTCTAACTTTAAGCTTCAGCTGTCAGAGCATTGTATCGATCGTATCTGTACACAGCCAATCTGTAAATAGCACACCCAACTACCTCATCCCCATATTATTACTTAAATAAAAGTGAAATAAAATAAAAACAATTATTCATAATCATGGTAGCATCCACATGAATGTAAAAGTGTTCAGAAACATCTTCTATTCTTACTGACAATACAAGTGAAGTGACAAATGTAGAAAAATAATATTGGACCAAACACTAAACTTTTGACTAAATTAATTTTTCCAAATAATTAAGACTTCTTCAAAAGGGAGAACTATATACATAGTGCTTTCAATTCTAAAAGGTAAAATATATATGCATTAATACCTTTAAATAAAAGGTGACATTCTGTACATGATATGAACACCATGCTCAGTTGGTAGAGCATGGTGTTTGCAACGCCATGGTTGTGGGTTCGATTCCCACGGGGGGCCAGCAGAGAAATGAAATGTATGAAGTTGTATGAAATGTATGCATTCACTACTGTAAGTCGCTCTGGATAAGAGCGTCTGCTAACTGACTTAAATGTAAAATGTAAATGTAAAAACATTATATCTCAAATCCAAAATGCTGGAGCATAGCACCAAACACATATGGTGTGGACTATGTGTGTCTGGTAAACACATGTGGATCTGGTGAACAGTTATCACTTGTTGACCAACTACAGGAATACTGACCTCAGAGTCTCCAGTTTACAGTGGGGATTCCCCAGTCCAGCAGAGAGCAGCTCCACTCCTGAATCCTTCAGGTCATTGTTACTCAGGTCCAGCTCTCTCAGGTGTGAAGGGTTTGAACTGAGAACTGAGGCCAACACTTTACAGGATGTGTCTGTGAGTTTACAGCCAGTGAGTCTGCCAACACAGAAGAAATACAATAACAGACAGGTTGTATTAAAATGTTACACTTAGCTTTCCCTGCTTCCACTGTTACCCGTTCACAAATAAAGTGTTGGGTTTGACCTCAGAGCTGAGACCAGAGAAGCACAGCCTTCCTCTGTGACTAGACAGTCTGACAGCCTGCAAAGAGTCAAATCATATTAAAACCACACTGCTATTCTTTGGTAGTGAAAATAGTGGCAGTATATTTCTTCAACATATTTAGATATATCAGTGTCATGAAACCTTCCATATCTATTCATAAAATAATGTATCATCATTAAAAATGACAAATTATCAAAGTTTTGCCTGCAGATAGAAACATGTATAGTACAAATATTTGAGTAGACTGACCAGACCAGTTTAAAAGCAGTATCAGTCAAAAGACAGACAGTGAGGTATTCGATTTAGATTGTATTGAGCATACAGTCCACACCATATCTATTTTGACAGTGAAGATAACATTTTAAATGTGGCTCTAAACTCCAACATTTTGGATTTCAGATCAAATGTTTCATATGAGGTGACAGTATATAATGTCACCTTTTATTGGAGGGTATTTTAATACATATCTGTTTCACCATTTAGAAAAATGAAAGCACTTCATGAATCCAGTCCCCCCCCATTTGAAGAAGTATTTTGACAAATTCACTCATAGGGTATTAAAATAGTCAAATGTTGAGTATTTGGTCCGATATTCCTTAAATGCAATGACTACAACAAGCTCGTGACTCAATCTCGTTGGTTGCATTTGCAGTTTGATTTCAAACTCGTTGATTGTTGTGTTTTGCCCAATAGTAACTGAATGGTGGATGGTGACTGGAGTAATTTTCTGTCTAAGTGAGTAGATAACATATTTCTAAACACTGCTAAATTAATCCTGATGATGCCATGATTAATACAAATCATGAATAATAATGAATGAGAAAGTTACAGAGACAACAACAAAACATGCTAACCTCTCACCATTACCAATAACAGAGGCTACAACAAAACATGCTAACCTCTCACCATTACCAATAACAGAGGCTACAACAAAACATGCTAACCTCTCACCATTACCAATAACAGAGGCTACAACAAAACATGCTAACCTCTCACCATTACCAATAACAGAGGATACAACAAAAGATGCTAACCTCTCACCATTACCAATAACAGAGGCTACAACAAAACATGCTAACCTCTCACCATTACCAATAACAGAGGCTACAACAAAACATGCTAACCTCTCACTATTACCAATAACAGAGGATACAACAAAACATGCTAACCTCTCACCATTACCAATAACAGAGGCTACAACAAAACATGCTAACCTCTCACCATTACCAATAACAGAGGATACAACAAAACACGCTAACCTCTCACCTTTACCAATAACAGAGGCTACAACAAAACATGCTAACCTCTCACCATTACCAATAACAGAGGCTACAACAAAACATGCTAACCTCTCACCATTACCAATAACAGAGGCTACAACAAAACATGCTAACCTCTCACCATTACCAATAACAGAGGCTACAACAAAACATGCTAACCTCTCACCATTACCAATAACAGAGGATACAACAAAACATACTAACCTCTCACCATTACCAATAACAGAGGCTACAACAAAACATGCTAACCTCTCACCATTACCAATAACAGAGACTACAACAAAACATGCTAACCTCTCACCATTACCAATAACAGAGGTTACAACAAAACATGCTAACCTCTCACCATTACCAATAACAGAGGCTACAACAAAACATGCTAACCTCTCACCATTACCAATAACAGAGGCTACAACAAAACATGCTAACCTCTCACCATTACCAATAACAGAGGCTACAACAAAACATGCTAACCTCTCACCATTACCAATAACAGAGGCTACAATAAAACATGCTAACCTCTCACCATTACCAATAACAGAGGCTACAACAAAACATGCTAACCTCTCACCATTACCAATAACAGAGGATACAACAAAACACGCTAACCTCTCACCTTTACCAATAACAGAGGCTACAACAAAACATGCTAACCTCTCACCATTACCAATAACAGAGGCTACAACAAAACATGCTAACCTCTCACCATTACCAATAACAGAGGCTACAACAAAACATGCTAACCTCTCACCATTACCAATAACAGAGGCTACAACAAAACATGCTAAACTCTCACCATTACCAATAACAGAGGCTACAACAAAACATGCCAACCTCTCACCATTACCAATAACAGAGGCTACAACAAAACATGCTAACCTCTCACCATTACCAATAACAGAGGCTACAACAAAACATGCTAACCTCTCACCATTACCAATAACAGAGGCTCATTCCTAATTATTCACGATTCATTAATGATTATTCATAATCATGGTAGCATCCACATGAATGTAGAAGTGTTCAGAAACATCTTCTATTCTTACTGACAATACAAGTGAAGTGACTCCAAAATGACAGGACATTATTCACCATTAAGTTTCTATTTGGAAAAATTTACTCTAAAACACAACCCAATTTAACCTGTTATGGCTACGGGGCAGTATTTTCACGGCTGGATAAAAAACGTACCCGATTTAATCTGGTTACTACTCCTGCCCAGTAACTAGAATATGCATATAATTATTGGCTTTGGATAGAAAACACTCCAAAGTTTCTAAAACTGTTTGAATGGTGTCTGTGAGTATAACAGAACTCAAATGGCAGGTCAAAACCTGAGAGATTCCTTTACAGGAAGTGGCCTGTCTGACCATTTCTTGAACTTCTTTGCCATCTCTATCTTTTACAAAGGATCTCTGCTCTAACGTGACACTTCCTACGTCTTCCATGGGCGCTCAGAGCCCGGGAAAAACCTGAATGTCGTCATCCCAGCCCCAGGCTGAAACACATTATCGCCTTTCTCAAGTGGCCGATCAAGGGACTGTGGGCTTAGGCGCGTGCCCTGGCCGCCCCCGTCTTTGTGATTTTTCCTCTGTTTGCCGAAAAGGTGATTCCCGGTCGGAATATTATCGCTTTTTTACGAGATAAATTGCATAAACATTTATTTTAAACAGCGGTTGACATGCTTCGAAGTACGGTAATGGAATATTTAGAATTTTTTTGTCACGAATTGCGCCATGTGCGCGACCCTGATTTACCATTTCGGATAGTGTCTGGGACGCACGAACAAAACGCCGCTATTCGGATATAACGATGGATTATTTTGGACCAAACCAACATTTGTTATTGAAGTAGCAATCCTGGGAGTGCATTCTGACGAAGACAACAAAAGGTAATCAAACTTTTATAATAGTAAATCTGATTTTGGTGAAGGCTAAACTTGCCGGGTGTCTAAATAGCTAGCCCGTGATGGCTGGGCTATGTACTTAGAATATTGCAAAATGTGCTTTCACCAAAAAGCTATTTTAAAATCGGACATATCGAGTGCATAGAGGAGTTCTGTATCTATAATTCTTAAAATAATTGTTATGCTTTTTGTGAACGTTTATCGTGGGTAATTTAACGTCACATGCTAATGTAAAAAGCTGGTTTTTGATATAAATATGAACTTGATTGAACAAAACATGCATGTATTGTATAACATAATGTCCTAGGTGTGTCATCTGATGAAGATCATCAAAGGTTAGTGCTGCATTTAGCTGTCTTCTGGGTTTTTGTGACATTATATGCTAGTTTAAAAAATGGGTGTCTGATTATTTCTGGCTTGGTACTCTGCTGACATAATCTAATGTTTTGCTTTCGCTGTAAAGCCTTTTTGAAATCGGACAGTGTGGTTAGATAAAGGAGAGTCTTGTCTTTAAAATGCTGTGAAATAGTCATATGTTTGAAAAATTGAAGTTTTTGTATTTTTGAGGAATTTGTAATTCACGCCACGCCTATCATTGGATATTGGAGCAGGTGTTCCGCTAGCGGAACGTCTAGATGTAAGAGGTTAAAACTGTAGGCTTCACTGTCCAAACACAGGACTATGTGTGTCACGACTCCCGCCGAAGCCCCTCTCCTTGTTCGGGCGGCGTTCGGTGGTCGACGTCACCGGCTTACTAGTTGCCACCGATCGATGTTTCACTGTTCGTTTGGTTTTGTCTTTATTGTGTACACCTGTTTTGATTTTCCCTAATTATGTTCATTATTTAAACCTCTGCATTTCCTGTTTGTCTGTTTTATGTAGTTGGAGGTGTTTCTCCAAACTATGTATTTTTCGATGAGAAGCTTTATTGATAATTTTAGTAAACACGTTTGTTTACCTTTATCCCTGTGTCCTGCGCCTGACTCCTCCGCTTCTCTAAGAAATCCATTACAGAATCACCGACCACGCAATGGAATCAGCAGGAGAAGCCAGTTCTCCTATTCATATGGAGGAGCGCGATCAGCAGCAGGCGAATATGATCCAGAACGTTATGACTGCCATGGATTGCGTGCTGCTGACCATGGAGAGAGTGGAGAGGAAAGGATGTCCAGTCGACCCAGCCACACCACCGCCCGGCACACCTCTGGATCATATCCAACCGCCGTCTAGATCCAGTGGGATTCGGCTCTCGCTCCCGGGAGTGTATGACGGAGCAGCTGCCGGGTGTCAGGGGTTCCTACTCCAGCTGGAGCTCTACCTGGCGGCTGTCCAGCCACCGCCCTCGGGACGCGAGAGAGTGAGCGCCCTCATCTCCTGTTTGACTGGTAAAGCCCTAGAGTGGGCCAACGCCATCTGGGAGGTGGAAGATCCGACTCAGGATAACTACGAGGACTTCTCCTGCCGCTTTTAGGCAGTATTTGATCATCCACCAGAGGAAAAGCGGCGGGGGAGCGCTTGTTCCATTTAAGACAGGAGATCGGGAGCGCTCGGGAGTTTGCACTGGATTTTAGAACTCTGGCGGCTGGTGCAGGATGGAATGAGCGGGCCCTGATCGATCACTACAGGTGTGGTTTGCGAGAGGACGTTCGTAGGGAGCTAGCCTGCAGGGACACCCCCCTCCACCTGAACCAGCTGGTGGACTTATCTATCCAGCTGGATAACGTGCTGGCCTCCCGCGGACGTCCGGATTGGGGTCCATTGGTTCCATCCTCCAGTCCCTTAGACCCAACACCGATGGAGTTGGGCGGGGCTGGTACTAGGGAGACCGGAGGGGAAACCGTTCCATGCACCAGAGGTGACCGCAGAGGACACACTGCTGGTTGGTGCTGGGGAGGTTTTCCAGGTAGTCGAGGTGGTAGGCGGAACACTGGTGGTTCATCTCAGGTGAGTAGGGACACGACTCACCCAGACCCCCCTGTTGCTCACATGTGGTTGTCTATAAGATTTCCGGGGTTTTCCCTGCATTCCCAGCATAAGGCGCTAGTAGATTCAGGCGCAGCTGGGAACTTTATTGATCGGTCTTTGGCCAATAGATTAGGGATTCCTATTGTTCCCGTTGATGTTCCCTTCCCTATACATGCCCTAGATAGTCGTCCTTTGGGGTCTGGGCTGATTAGGGAGGTCACAGTTCCCATTACTATGGTGACGCAGGAGAGTCATGAAGAGAGTATTAGTCTCTTTCTGATTGACGCTGCTGCGTTTCCCGTTGTGTTGGGGCTTCCCTGGTTGGCTTCTCATGATCCTATTATTTCCTGGCAACAGAGGGTTCTCAAGGGATGGTCCTGTCAGTGTTCAAGAAGGTGTTTAGGTGTTTCCTTAGGTGCCACTACGGTGGAAAGTCCAAACCAGGTTTCCACCATGCACATTCCTCCTGAATATGCCGATTTGGCAATCACCTTCTGTAAAGGAAGGCGACTCAATTACCACCCCATCGACCGGGGGATTGTGCGATAAATCTCCTGGAGGGTGCTGCACTTCCCAGGAGTCACGTGTGTCCTCTGTCACAGAAGGAGACGGCGGCTATGGAAACATATGTCGCTGAATCTCTGGGACAGGGATACATTCGACCCTCCATTTCACCTGTCTCCTCGAGCTTCTTTTTTGTGGAGAAGAAGGATGGAGGTTTACGCCCGTGCATTGACTATCGAGGTTTGAACCAGATTACTGTGAAATACAGTTACCCGCTACCTCTGATCGCCAGTATGACAGAGTCATTGCTCAGGGCGCGCTTCTTCACAAAATTGGACCTCAGGAGCGCGTACAACCTGGTGCGTATCAGGGGAGGGGATGAGTGGAAGACGGCATTTAGCACTACTTCTGGGCACTATGAGTACCTCATCATGCCGTATGGGTTAATGAATGCTCCATCCGTCTTCCAATCATTTGTGGATGAGATCTTCAGGGACCTGCACGGGCGGGGTGTAGTGGTGTGTATATAGATGATATTCTCATATACTCCACCACCCGCGCTGAGCATGTGTCCCTTGTGCGTACGGTGCTTGGTTGACTGTTGGAGCATGACCTTTACGTCAAGGCAGAGAAATGTCTGTTCTTTCAACAGTCCGTCTCCTTCCTTGCGTACCGTTTGTCCGCGTCAGGGGTGGAGATGGAGACTGACCGCATTTCAGCCGTGCGTAATTGGCCGACTCCAACCACGGTAAAGGAGGTGCAGCGGTTTTTAGGGTTTGCCAACTACTACCGGAGGTTTATCCGGGGCTTTGGCCAGGTGGCGGCTCCCATTACCTACTTACTGAAGGGGGGACCGGTGCGGTTGCGGTGGTCGGCTGAGGCGGACAGAGCTTTTGGTAACCTGAAGGCTCTGTTTACCACGGCTCCCGTGCTGGCGCATCCTGATCCCTCCTTAGCGTTCATAGTTGAGGTGGATGCATCCGAGGCTGGAATAGGGGCTTGCTATCTCAGCGCTCGGGTAACCCACCAAAACTCCGCCCCTGTGCTTTCTTTTCGAAGAAGCTCAGCCCGGCGGAGCGAAACTATGACGTGGGGGATAGGGAGTTGTTAGCTGTTGTCGGGGCTCTGAAAGCGTGGAGACATTGGCTTGAGGGGGCTAGACACCCTTTCCTCATTTGGACTGACCACCGAAATCTGGAGTATATTCGGGCAGCGATTCTTTCACTCTTTCCTATAAACCAGGTTCCCAGAACGTCAAGGCAGACGCACTGTCCCGGCTGTATGATACAGAGGAGCGGTCCACAGAGCCCACTCCCATAATTCCAGCCTCATGCCTGGTGGCACCGGTGGTATGGGAGGTGGACGCGGACATCGAACGGGCGTCACGTGCAGAACCCACTCCCTCCCAGTGTCCCGTTGGGCGCGTGTACGTGCCGTTTGATGTTCGCGATCGTTTGATCTGTTGGGCCCACACATCACCCTCCTCTGGTCATCCTGGTATAGGTCGGACGGTGCGCTGCCTTACAGGGAAGTACTGGTGGCCCACGTTAGCCAAGGACGTGAGGGTTTATGTCTCCTCCTGTTCGGTATGCGCACAGTGCAAGGCACCTAGACATCTGCCCAGAGGGAAATTACAACCCCTTCCCGTTCCGCAACGACCGTGGTCACACCTATCGGTGGATTTCGTGACGGATCTTCCCCCGTCACGGGGTAATACCACGATCCTGGTCGTTGTGGATCGGTTTTCTAAGTCCTGCCGTCTCCTTCCTTTGCCCGGTCTCCCTACGGCCCTACAGACTGCGGAGGCCCTATTCACCCATGTATTCCGGCACTACGGGGTGCCTGAAGATATAGTCTCTGATCGGGGTCCCCAATTTACGTCTAGATTCTGGAGGGCGTTTATGGAACGCCTGGGGGTCTCGGTCAGTCTTACCTCAGGGTTCCACCCCGAGAGTAACGGGCAGGTGGAAAGAGTCAACCAAGAAGTGGGTAGGTTTCTGCGGTCCTATTGCCAGGACCGGCCGGGAGAGTGGGCATCATTTATCCCTTGGGCGGAGATGGCCCAAAATTCCCTACGCCACTCTTCCACTAACCTTACCCCTTTTCAGTGTGTGCTAGGGTATCAGCCGGTCCTGGCAACATGGCATCAGAGCCAGATCGAGGCTCCTGCGGTGGATGAATGGTGTCGGCACTCGGAGGAGACATGGAACGCTGCCCATGTACGTCTTCAACGAGCCATCAGGCGGCAAAAGGCGAGTGCCGACAGCCACCGCAGTGAGGCCCCGGTTTATGCACCGGGGGATCGGGTCTGGCTCTCGACCCGAAACCTGCCCCTTCACCTGCCCTGCCGGAAGCTGGGTCCGCGGTTTGTGGGGCAATTTAAAGTCCTGAGGAGATTGAACGAGGTTTGTTATAGGTTACAACTTCCCCCTGATTATCATATTAACCCCTCGTTCCATGTGTCTCTCCTCAGGCCGGTGGTGACTGGTCCGCTCCAGCAGTCGGAGATACGGGAGGTTCCTCCGCCCCCTCTGGACATCGAGGGGGCCCTGGCATATACCGCACGAGCCATTATGGACTCCAGACGTCGGGCGAGGGGCCTTCAGTACCTCGTGGAGTGGGAGGGGTATGGCCCGGAGGAGCGAAGCTGGGTACCGGCGGAAAACATCCTGGATCCGTTGTTAATCCAGGATTTTCACCGCTTCCGTCCGGATCGCCCTGCTCCCCGTCCTCCGGGTCATCCCCGAGGCCGGTGTCGGCACGCTGCTGGAGCCGCGCGTCGGGGGGGGGGGGTACTGTCACGACTCCCGCCGAAGTCGGCCCCTCTCCTTGTTCGGGCGGCGTTCGGCGGTCGACGTCACCGGCTTACTAGTTGCCACCAATCGATGTTTCACTGTTCGTTCGGTGTTGTCTTTATTGTGTACACCTGTTTTGATTTTCCCTAATTATGTTCATTATTTAAACCTCTGCATTTCCTGTTTGTCTGGTCGGTGATTGTCTGTTTTGTGTAGTTGGAGGTGTTTCTCCAAACTATGTATTTTTCAATGAGAAGATTTATTGATAATTTTAGTAAACACGTTTGTTTACCTTTATCCCTGTGTCCTGCGCCTGACTCCTCCACTTCTCTAAGAAATCCATTACAATGTGTGTCTGGTAAACACATGTGGATCTGGTGAACAGTTATCACTTGTTGACCAACTACAGGAATACTGACCTCAGAGTCTCCAGTCTGCAGTGGGGATTCCCCAGTCCAGCAGAGAGCAGCTCCACTCCTGAATCCTTCAGGTCATTGTTACTCAGGTCCAGCTCTCTCAGGTGTGAGGGATTTGAACTGAGAACTGAGGCCAACACTTCACAGGATGTGTCTGTGAGTTTACAGCCAGTGAGTCTGCCAACACAGAAGAAATACAATGACAGACAGGTTGTATTAAAATGATACGCTTAGCTTTCTGTTTACGCTGTTACCCTGCACAAATAATGTGTTGGGTTTGACCACCGAGCTGAGACCAGAGAAGCACAGCCTTCCTCTGTGACTAGACAGCCTGACAGCCTGCAAAGAGTTAAATCATCTTGTAGAGAGAAAAATGTATAATACAAATATTTTAGTAGACTGACCAGACCAGTTTTAAAGCAGAATCAGTCAAAAGACAGACAGTGAGGTATCAGATTTAGATTGTATTGAGTATACAGTCCACACCATATCTATTTTGACAGTGAAGATAACATTTTAAATGTGGCTCTAAACTCCAACATTTTGGATTTCAGATCAAATGTTTCATATGAGGTGACAGTATATAATGTCACCTTTTATTTGAGGATATTTTAATACATATCTGTTTCACCATTTAGAGATATAAAAGCACTTCATGTATCTAGTCCCCCTATTTAAAGAAGTCATAAGTATTCTGACCAATTCATTTATAGTGTATTAAAGTAGTCAATAGATTAGTGTTTGGTTGTAAACTAGTTGGTTGCATTTGCAGTTTGTTTTGGTTGTCTTTTGACCAATAAAAAAATGGTGGATGATGACTGGATTAATCTTCTGTCTAAGTGAGTAGATAACATGTTTCTAAACACTAAATGAATCCTGATGATGCCATGATTACTACAAATCATGAATGAATCATGAATAATAATCAGAGAGAAAGTTAGAGACTACACAAAACATGCTAACCTCTCACCATTACCAATAACAGAGGCTACAACAAAACATGCTAACCTCTCACCATTACCAATAACAGAGGCTACAACAAAACATGCTAACCTCTCACCATTACCAATAACAGAAGCTACAACAAAACATGCTAAGCTCTCACCATTACCAATAACAGAGGCTACAACAAAACATGCTAACCTCTCACCATTACCAATAACAGAGGATACAACAAAACATACTAACCTCTCACAATTACCAATAACAGAGGCTACAAAAAAACACGCTAACCTCTCACCATTACCAATAACAGAGGATACAACAAAACACTTGTTGACCAACTACAGGAATACTGACCTCAGAGTCTCCAGTCTGCAGTGTGGATCCTCCAGTCCAGCAGAGAGCATCTTTACTCCTGAATCCTTCAGGTCATTGTTACTCAGGTCCAGCTCTCTCAGGTGTGAGGGGTTTGAACTGAGAACTGAGGCCAACACTTTACAGGATGTGTCTGTGAGTTTACAGCTAGTGAGTCTGCCAACACAGAAGAAATACCATGACAGACAGGTTGTATTAAAATGATACGCTTAGCTTTCTCTGTTTACGCTGTTACCCGTTTACAAATAATGTGTTGGGTTTGACCACAGAGCTGAGACCAGAGAAGCACAGCCTTCCTCTGTAACTTGTCGTGGACGAATCAGAATTAGTTGGGTAACATAGATAATTAAGATGTTTTATTAGTATAATATGCTTATTTGAGGTACTTGTCATTAGAAAGTGTCCATTGGACTCTGGTGTCTTTTCAGTTGCACGTCTACCTTAGCTGGGGCTCAGACACTTGGGGCCCAGAGAGGGGAGAGGTCAGACTTGTCGTCATGGGAATGTGTCTTTACCTATTTCTTAAACCATGTGAAGTGATGGCGTGATTACTGCGGAACCAATGACTTGTCTCCACAATGTCTGTGAGCAGGTCACACCCTCCTTTTCCTTATTGTGTTGAGGTTTATGGCAGTGTCTGGGACCATGGTCTCTTAGATCTCACACTTATCCTGTGATAATATATGGCCTAGAGGCTCACTCCCTCCAGTGAGCCTGTCCAGGAGTGGGGTCAAGAGGGGGTTTGCTTGAGATGGGAGTATCTAGAGTTGACAATTGATATATGCCATTGGATGAAATAGTTATGTTCAATACCGTACCAGGGAGGGACGGTTCTAAGGAGACCAGATACTGGGCTATACCATTAATCCTGTTGACATAGCAGTTACTGTCTGATGTGTTTTATGGATATCTGTCATACAAAACGTAACCTTTGTGAACTGTTACTAAGTATCTGTGGTTTGTCAATGTACATTGAAGGGGCTGTATAGTTGCTATAAAAGATTCCTGTAGCCATTCTGCAATCACCTCATTAAATGATTCATTCGAGAGAATGCATTATTGGGGGTCAAGAACTTTTGCAAAAGTATCTTAATTAAGTATTAAAGATGTATTTTAACTCGGACTGGTGTGTATGTAACTCCTCATTTGGTAATGCGGAAATTAGCCACCACATCTGGCGACGAGGATGGGATGTGAATCTTCACTTGGTGATCGCTCCTGACGACCTGGGTAAATGGTGCACCAGGATCGCTCAAACTTGGGATCTCAGGGAAACCACACTTCGGGAACGAAGCAGATGGACCCACCTTTGATCTGAGAGGCAGCGAGCCGAGTGGATACCACATTTCGAACTTAGTTTTTTTTAAAGAAAGAGGTGAGCAAAACACACTTGAAGTCGAGTTTTTAGAAAAGCCTCTGTTACGTGAGCTCTGAGTGTGTATTCCTTTGTGAGGGGGGCACCTTGGAGGCCTAAACAGGGCCGAGTCAGAGGAGAGAAATCTGAGAGTTTGCGGACTAAAAGATACTCTGCCACTGGTCGGTTGCGGGCGACCTAGAGCCGTCCCGACACTGAATTGATCACAGTGGGGATTGGTGCGGTCTGTGGGGGTGAGGGGCCAGGGTTACTGTGTGTTCTGTGTGAAACATGGTACTTGGTGAAGCCCTATTGGAATAAGGACCTAGTTCTGAGAATGTCTGTGTGACTGTCTAAGTGACCCTCAGAGGTGGTGAATTCCAATTATTTTAAATGTGCTAGCCAGGTATGCCCTGGGTTAATCTGTGTGAGTATTTTGTTAAAGTTACCACTAGGTAATCTTTGTAGGAGCGTTCTGTGTGAGCGTGAGTAGGTTTACTCTGTGTGAGTAACCTTTCAATTATGTTCTGATGTTCTGTGTGAACATCGGACCAGTTCTGTGTGAGTATCGGGCCAATCCTGTGTGGGTGATCCTTAAAGTTCTGTGTGAGTACCTAAAAGTTTCTAACGTTTTATATGGATTCTGTGAAGATATGATAAATTGTATGTGTGTGTATAATCGATTACTAGAGATTTGATAAAGAAAGTAATGCTGAGAATATAATTAGATACAATTTAAACCACCCATTCGTAGACGTACGTGGGTTTTGAGTTGGTATCTTTAATGGATAATTTGATAAAGATGAGGTTTTAAGCGTTATTAAACTGTCTATAATGTTTGGGAAATTGTGCTCTAGAAACTGATTGGCGTGTGTCCACTTTTGGTTATCTTACCTAACGATGTAACTATAAATGCTCCCCGTCTGGGTACAACAGTTGAAATAAAACTGCCCTTAAGGTCTGAAACTGTTTTATTTTTTCCTCCCAGTATGAGAGGTGTTGCTGGATTTATTGAATACACCGTTTTCCATAAAGTTGGAGCGAATTAAGATGGAATCTCGACATAGTTGATAAAGTCGGACAAAGCCTAGGGTATCCATCAAACTAATTATCATTGGCTGATTTTAATATGATGAAGTAAAGTAATTGAAATACGTTGAGAAAACATAATCTACTTTTATTAAATGACAATATAATATTTTACCAATGTTTTCTAATTTAAATTATTTAATTTGTGACGCTGACTTGACTGCCGGTTATTGGAGGGAAACGATTTCCTCAACATCAATGCCATAGTAAAACGCTGTTTTTGGATATAAATATGAACTTGATAGAACTAAAAATGCATGCATTGTCTAACATAATGTCCTAGGAGTGTCATCTGATGGAGATTGTAAAAGGTTAGTGCATCATTTTAGCTGGTTTTATGGTTTTGGTGACCCTGTCTTTGAATTGACAAAACATTACACACAACTCTTGTAAATGTACTGTCCTAACATACTCTAAATTTATGCTTTCGCCGTAAAACCTTTTTGAAATCGTAAAACGTGGTTAGATTAAGGAGATGTTTATCTTTCAAAGGGTGTAAAATAGTTGTATGTTTGAAAAATTTGAATTTTGACATTTATTTGGATTCAAATTTGCCGCTCTTGAAATGCACCTGCTGTTGATGGAGTGCACCACGGGTGGCACGCTAGCGTCCCACCTAGCCCATAGAGGTTAAAAGGCGCAAGATCTGTTTCCTAGTCTATGAATGTTGATTTTACTCTTTGACTGCTAATCTATTCATTTGGCATGATAGAATCATCGCTGGTGTAAATCTTGGATTTTTTTAAGAGGGCTATTTTCTGGGAATTGTCTCGGTAATACGTGCCTGATTTTACGACTACAGACAATTGTAAATGGGTTTATTTGCTGGGAGTCTTGTTCAATTAAATAGCATTGGTGGTACAGGGGTAGAATTGTCGCCTGCCACGCAGGAGGCCAGGGTTATCCTAGCCCATGCACCAGGGGACTGATTATAATTCTACTATTGAAATGTTTTGCCTGGAGAGATACGGTTGCTAGCGTTTGTTTAAGATATAATTGTAACGTTTTGATAGCTTGATTAGTTTAAATTGAAAGGCTAACTAATTAGAAAATAATAGCGAGGGAATTTTGATATAATACGTTGTCTGTTGCTGGAACTGACATACAGAGAAAGAGTTGAATGAAGTATTTTATAAGTATGGCGATTTACATGTTACTTTTAAAGTCTTGGATATTTCATAAGTGTGAAGCTGAAAGAGAAGAGGAAGTTGTAAAGTTTGGGTTTTAATCTTACGACAAACTAGACAGCCTGACTGCCTGCAAAGAGTTAACCTGTTAGCACTAGGGGGCAGTATTGACACGGCTGGATAAAAAACGTACCCGATTTAATCTGGTTACTACTCCTGCCCAGTAACTAGAATATGCATATACTTATTGGCTTTGGATAGAAAACACTCCAAAGTTTCTAAAACTGTTTGAATGGTGTCTGTGAGTATAACAGAACTCAAATGGCAGGTCAAAACCTGAGAAGATTCTGTACAGGAAGTACCCTGTCTGACCATTTCTTGGCCTTCTTTGCCATCTCTATCCATTACAAAGGATCTCTGCTGTTACGTGACACTTCCTACGGCTCACATGGGCTCTCAGAAGGCGACAAAAAGCTGAATCGTGGCTTTGCAGGCTCTGGCTGAAACAAAGTAGCGCGTTTGGGTAGTGGCTGGTTACAGTACTGTGAGACTCAGGCGCGTGCCCGCGTCGACCGAATGCTTTGTTTTCTTTCCTCTGTTTACCTAAACGGAGATTCCCGGTCGGAATATTATCGCTTTTTTACGAGACAAATGGCATAAAAATGGATTTTAAACAGCGGTTGACATGCTTCGAAGTACGGTAATGGAATATTTAGAATTTTTTTGTCACGAATTGCGCCATGCTCGTAACCCTGATTTACCATTTCGGATAGTGTCTGGAACGCACGAACAAAACGCCGCTATTTGGATATAACGATGGATTATTTTGGACCAAACCAATATTTGTTATTGAAGTAGCAGTCCTGGGAGTGCATTCTGACGAAGACAACAAAGGTAATCAAACTTTTGTAATAGTAAATCTGACTTTGGTCAGGGCTAAATTTGGTCGGTGTCTAAATGGCTAGCCGTGATGGCTGGGCTATCTACTGAGAATATTGCAAAATGTGCTTTCACCGAAAAGCTATTTTAAAATCGGACACCTCGATTGCACAAAGGAGTTCTGTATCTATAATTCTTAAAATAATTGTTATGTTTTTTGTGAACGTTTATCGTGAGTAATTTAGTAAATTGTTAGTAAATTCCCCGGAAGTTTGCGGGGGGTATGCTAGTTCTGAACGTCACATGCTAATGTAAAAAGCTGGTTTTTGATATAAATATGAACTTTATTGAACAAAACATGCATGTATTGTATAACATAATGTCCTAGGTGTGTCATCTGATGAAGATCATCAAAGGTTAGTGCTGCATTTAGCTGTCTTCTGGGTTTTTGTGACATTATATGCTAGCTTGAAAAATGGGTGTCTGATTATTTCTGGCTGGGTACTCTGCTGACATAATCTAATGTTTTGCTTTCGTTGTAAAGCCTTTTTGAAATCGGACAGTGTGGTTAGATTAACGAGAGTCTTGTCTTTAAAATGCTGTAAAATAGTCATATGTTTGAGAAATTGAAGTAATAGCATTTCTAAGGTATTTGAAAATCGTGCCACGGGATTCAACTGGCTGTTGCGTAGGTGGGACGAATTCGTCCCGCCTAGCCCAGAGAGGTTAAATCATCTTGTAGAGAGAAAAATGTATAATACAAATATTTGAGTAGACTGACCAGACCAGTTTAAAAAGCAGTATCAGTCAAAAGACAAACAGTGAGGTATCAGATTTAGATTGTATTGAGTATACAGTCCACACCATATCTATTTTGACAGTGAAGATAACATTTTAAATGTGGCTCTAAACTCCAACATTTTGGATTTCAGATCAAATGTTTCATATGAGGTGACAGTATATAATGTCACCTTTTATTTGAGGATATTTTCATACATATCTGTTTCCCCGTTTAGAAATGAAAGCACTTCATGTATCTAGTCCCCCTATTTGAAGAAGTCATAAGTATTCTGACCAATTCATTTATAGTCTATTAAAGTAGTGAATAGATTAGTGTTTGGTTGTAAACTAGTTGGTTGCATTTGCAGTTTGTTTTGGTTGTGTTTTGACCAATAAAAAAATGGTGGATGATGACTGGATAATTTTCTCTCTAAGTGAGTAGATAACATGTTTCTAAACACTACTAAATGAATCCTGATGATAAAATGATTAATACAAATCATGAATGAGTCATGAATAATAATGAGTGAGAAAGTTACAGAGGCTACAACAAAACATGCAAACCTCTCACCATTACCAACAACAGAGGCTACAACAAAACATGCTAACCTCTCACCATTACCAATAACAGAGGCTACAACAAAACATGCTAACCTCTCACCATTACCAATAACAGAGACTACAACAAAACATGCTAACCTCTCACCATTACCAATAACAGAGGCTACAACAAAACATGCTAACCTCTCACCATTACCAATAACAGAGGCTACAACAAAACATGCTAACCTCTCACCATTACCAATAACAGAGGCTACAACAAAACATGCTAACCTCTCACCATTACCAATAACAGAGGCTACAACAAAACATGCTAACCTCTCACCATTACCAATAACAGAGACTACAACAAAACATGCTAACCTCTCACCATTACAATAACAGAGGCTACACAAACATGCTAACCTCTCACCATTACCAATAACAGATGCTACAATAAAACATGCTAACCTCTCACCATTACCAATAACAGAGGCTACAACAAAACATGCTAACCTCTCACCATTACCAATAACAGAGGCTACAACAAAACACGCTAACCTCTCACCATTACCAATAACAGAGGCTACAACAAAACATGCTAACCTCTCACCATTACCAATAACAGAGGCTACAACAAAACATGCTAACCTCTCACCATTACCAATAACAGAGGCTACAACAAAACATGCTAACCTCTCACCATTACCAATAACAGAGACTACAACAAAACATGCTAACCTCTCACCATTACCAATACCAGAGGATACAACAAAACATGCTAACCTCTCACCATTACCAATAACAGAGACTACAACAAAACACTTGTTGACCAACTACAGGAATACTGACCTCAGAGTCTCCAGTTTACAGTGGGGATTCCCCAGGCCAGCAGAGAGCAGCTCCACTCCTGAATCCTTCAGGTCATTGTTACTCAGGTCCAGCTCTCTCAGGTGTGAGGGGTTTGAACTGAGAACTGAGGCCAACACTTTACAGGATGCGTCTGTGAGTTTACAGCCAGTGAGTCTGCCAACACAGAAGAAATACAATGACAGACAGGTTGTATTAAAATGATACGCTTAGCTTTCTCTGTTTACGCTGTTACCCGTTTACAAATAATGTGTTGGGTTTGACCACAGAGCTGAGACCAGAGAAGCACAGCCTTCCTCTGTGACTAGACAGCCTGACAGCCTGCAAAGAGTCAAATCATATTAAAATCACACTGCTATTCTTTGGTGGTGAAAATAGTGGCAGTATATTTCTTCAACATATTCAGATATATCAGTCATGAAACCTGCGATATCTATTCAGAAATTAATGTATCATATTATAAATTACAAATGATCAACGTTTTGCCTGCAGATAGAAACATTTATAGTACAAATATTTGAGTAGACTGACCAGACCAGTTTAAAAGCAGTATCAGTCAAAAGACAGACAGTGAGGTATCAGATTTAGATTGTATTGAGTATACAGTCCACACCATATCTATTTTGACAGTGAAGATAACATTTTAAATGTGGCAATAAACGCCAACATTTTGGATTTCAGATCAAATGTTTCATATGAGGTGACAGTATATAATGTCACCTTTTATTTGAGGATATTTTCATACATATCTGTTTCACCATTTAGAAAAATGAAAGCACTTTATGTATCTAGTCCACCTATTTAAAGAAGTCATATATTCTCTGACCAATTCACTCATAGTTGCTTAAAGTAGTCACAAGTTGAGTATTTGATCCGATATTCCTTGAACGCAGCGACTACATCAAGCTTGTGACTCAACCTCGTTGATTGATTTTGCAGTTTGTTTTGGTTGTGTTTTGGGTTGTGTTTTGCCCAATATTAAAATGGTGGATGGTGTAACGTCTGCTTCCAGCTCACACTCTCATACACATAGATCCCCCTGAACGCAGCTCACTCTCCAGATCCCAGTCACCTGAATTCTGATCACTTGTTCATACACCTGTATGTCATTATCAAACTCTATTTAGTTCAGTTCTTTGCACCCCCATCATTGTGAAGTGTTGTTTGTTTTGTGACACAAGGCTATACGGAGGGCTGCATTTCCCGTGATTTACTCCTCCCGTGAAAGATAGTTTTTGCCTGCCTCACTAATGATGTCTTTTGCCGTTTCCCTGCCTGTACTGTTGCCTTTTTGGAACCCCTGTGTATGACCTTCTGCCTGCCCCTGGACCCAGCTACCTGCCTCCTCCTGTGGTCCTTTACAATAAACACCTGGTGAGCCCTGAGCTTGAAACCAGCTCTCTGTCTCCCATCGTGTTCATTACAGATGGTGACTGGAGTAATTTTATTTACAAGTGAGTAGATAACATGTTTCTAAACACTACTAAAAGCATCCTGATGATGCCATGATTAAGAAAAATCATGAATGAATCATGAATAATAATGAGTGAGAAAGTTACAGAAGCTACAACAAAACATGCTAACCTCTCACCATTACCAATAACAGAAGCTACAACAAAACATGCTAACCTCTCACCATTACCAATAACAGAGGCAACAACAAAACATGCTAACCTCTCACCATTACCAATAACAGAGGATACAACAAAACATGCTAACCTCTTACCATTACCAATTTATTTATTTATTTCACCTTTATTTAACCAGGTAGGCAAGTTGAGAACAAGTTCTCATTTACAATTGCGACCTGGCCAAGATAAAGCAAAGCAGTTCGACACATATAACAACACAGAGTAACACATGGAGTTAAACAAATGTAACCCTCTCACCAGGCTTGAATATGACTCTCACAATATGAACATATGTAGAGTATATCAACAGCATGGGATGTTAGGTGAGAAGGACATCTCCAATAAGAATTCCTATTGTAAACTATCTAGGGTTATGACAATAGGGTATTAACTTCAGATGAAATGATTATAGGTTTCTGTTATTGAATCAGGATAAACCATCCCATGCATTAAATTGAAACAATTAATGACTCCACCAAGGCAACATACATAACTTTCCATGTGTATTAAAACATTTTCAAACACAAATACATGTTCAGACACAACATCAAAAGAAATAAAAAAATAATAAACCCCAATGAGTCGTGCACAACCCGTGTCCAAATTAAGCCCCTCACATTGTGGTTACTCACGACTTGGTAGATATTCCCTCAGCGAAGTATGGCAGTTCCATGCAGGTTTCCTCACCAAGTCCAAGGCAGCACAGCTACCCATGCAGACAGTACTCCTTAGTAACCGATATCCCCATGGCAACACGAACTCGTTAAGCTTCCCAAGCAATTATCTCCCGGTGTCACACGATGCTAGGCTAACCTCTAGGCTGGCTAATACCTCCACGATGAGACGGTAGCTTCAGTCTTTACTAAGTTTTAACAAAATTATAACAACTCTTTTATTAAATAAAACATGTATTTCCCTTCATGTCTTAGTAGCTATGGGTTTTGTTGTAGTTCTGTCGTCTTCTTTTATAATTTTTCTTCACCAACCGTCCTGAGGTAAAACGTCCATCCTTTCATCAACGTCTTTTTCCCTCCCGTTAACCAGGTCAACTCCCATTGGCCACAACTTAACAAGCGACCTTATTGGTCAAAACGTAAACTTCAAAGTAAAACAAACTATTCACTTATACATTAAATAAATATTTCTTCAAAAAGCATAATGCATTAACAACATTACAGTTTAGGAGCAATTCAATCATCTTTTAAATATAATACCAATTAATTATAACAAATAAACTCAATACTTGTTTCAAACAAGGGTATTACACAAACATACAGTCAATAATACAGTAGAAAAATAAGTCTATATACAATGTGAGCAAATGAAGTGAAATAAGGGAGGTAAAGGCAAAAAAAAGGCCATGGTGGCAAAAAAAATAAAATAGAGCATGAAAAACACTGGAATGGTAGATATGCAGTGGAAGAAAGTGCAAAGTAGAAATAGAAATAATGGGATGCAAAGGAGCTAAATAAATAAATACAGTAGGGGAAGAGGTAGTTGGGCTAAATTATAGATGGGCTATGTACAGGTGCAGTAATCTGTGAGCTGCTCTGACAGCTGGTGCTTAAAGCTAGTGAGGGAGATAAGTGTTTCCAGTTTTAGAGATTTTTGTAGTTCGTTCCAGTCATTGGCAGCAGAGAACTGGAAGAAGAGGCGGCCGAAGGAGGAATTGGCTTTGGGGGTGACCAGGGAGATATACCTGCTGGAGCGCGTGCTACAGGTGGGTGCTGCTATGATGACCAGTGAGCGGAGATAAGGGGGGACTTTACCTAGCAGGGTCTTGTAGATGACCTGGAGCCAGTGGGTTTGGCGACGAGTATGAAGCGAGGGCCAGACAACGAGAGCGTACAGGTCGCAGTGGTGGGTAGTACTGTATATGGGGATTTGGTGACAAAACGGATGGCACTGTGATAGACTGCATCCAATTTATTGAGTAGGGTATTGGAGGCTATTTTGTAAATGACATCGCCGAAGTCGAGGATCGGTAGGATGGTCAGTTTTATAAGGGTATGTTTGGCAGCATGAGTGAAGGATGCTATGTTGCGAAATAGGAAGCCAATTCTAGATTTAACTTTGGATTGGAGATGCTTAATGTGAGTCTGGAAGGAGAGTTTACAGTCTAACCAGACACCTAGGTATTTGTAGGTGTCCACATATTCTAAGTCAGAAGCATCCAGAGTAGTGATGCTGGACGGGCGGGCAGGTGCAGGCAGCGATCGGTTGAAGAGCATGCATTTAGTTTTACTTGTATTTAAGAGCAGTTGGAGGCCACGGAAGGAGAGTTGTATGGCATTGAAGCTCGTCTGGAGGTTAGTTAACACAGTGTCCAAAGAAGGGCCAGAAGTATACAGAATAACACCAATAACAGAGGGGGTCTGATCTTTGTGCCTCTGTAAATTTCTCATTCATCATCATTAACGATTCATTCATGATTATTCATAATCATGGTAGCATCCACATGAACGTAGAAGTGTTCAGAAACATCTTCTATTCTTACTGACAATACAAGTGAAGTGACTCCAAAATGACAGGACATTATTCACCATTCAGTTTCTATTAGGAAAAACATCATCCAAAACACAACCAAGACAAACTGCAAATGAATTCAACAAGTTTGTAGAATCACAAGCTTAATGTAATCACTGCAGGCATGGAATATGGTACAACTACTAAACTTATGACTACTTTAATACAATATAAGTGAATTTGTCCAAATAATTAAGACTTATTCAAATGGGAGAACTACGTACAGAAAGTGCTTTAATTTCTAAACGGTAAAACAGATATGCATGAAAATACCCTCAAATAAAAGGTGACATTATGTAAGGTCACCTAATATGAAACATCTCAAATCCAAAATGCTGGAGCATAGCACCACATTTAAAACTGTAAGCTTCACTGTCCAAACACATATGGTGTGGACTATGTGTGTCTGGTAAACACATGTGGATCTGGTGAACAGTTATCACTTGTTGACCAACTACAGGAATACTGACCTCAGAGCCTCCAGTTTACAGTGGGGATTCCCCAGTCCAGCAGAGATCAGCTTCACTCCTGAATCCTTCAGGTCATTGTTACTCAGGTCCAGCTCTCTCAGGTGTGAGGGGTTTGAACTGAGAACTGAGACCAGAGAAGCACAGCCTTCCTCTGTGACTCCACAGCCTGACAGCCTGCAAAGAGTCAAATCAAATTAAAATCACACTGCTATGCTTTGGTGGTGAAAATAGTGGCAGTATAATTTTTCAACATTTTTCAGATATCAGTGTCCTGAAACCTTACATATCTATTCGTAAATTAATGTATCATCATTAAAAATGACAAATGATCAAAGTATTGCCTGCAGATAGAAACATATATAGTACAAATATTTGAGTAGACTGACCAGACCAGTTTAAAAAGCAGTATCAGTCAGAAGACAGACAGTGAAGTATCAGATTTAGATTGTATTGAGTATACAGTCCACACCATAGCTATTTTGACAGTGAAGCAAACATTTTAAATGTGGCTCTGTACTCCAACATTTTGGATTTCAGATCAAATGTTTCATATGAGGTGACAGTATATAATGTCACCTTTTATTTGAGGATATTTTCATACATATCTGTTTCACCATTTAGAAAAATGAAAGCACTTCATGTATCTAGTCCCACTATTTAAAGAAGTCATGTGTTTTCTGACCAATTCACTCATAGTGGCTTAAAGTAGTCACAAGTTGAGTATTTGATCCGATATTCCTTGAACGCAGCGACTACATCAAGCTTGTGACTCAAACTCGTTGATTGATTTTGCAGTTTGTTATCGTTGTGTTTTGGGTTGTGTTTTGTCCAATATTAAAATGGTGGATGGTGAAACGTCTGCTTCCAGCTCACACTCTCAAACACGTAGATCCCCCTGAACGCAGCTCACTCTCCAGATCCCAGTCACCTGAAATCTGATCACCTGTTCACACACCTGTATGTCATAATCAAACTCTATTTAGTTCAGTTCTTTGCACCCCCATCATTGTGAAGTGTTGTTTGTTTTGTGACACAAGGCTATTCGGAGTGCTGCATTTCCCGTAATTTACTCCTCCCATGAATGATAGTTTTTGCCTGCCTCACTAATGATGCCTTTTGCCGTTTCCCTGCCTGTACTGTTGCCTTTTTGGACACCCTGTGTATGACCTTCTGCCTGCCCCTGGACCCAGCTACCTGCCTCCTCCTGTGGTCCTTTACAATAAACACCTGCTGAGCCCTGCGCTTGAAACCAGCTCTCTGTCTCCCATCGTGTTCATTACAGATGGTGACTGGAGTAATTTTATTTACAAGTGAGTAGATAACATGTTTCTAAACACTACTAAAAGCATCCTGATGATGCCATGATTAAGAAAAATCATAAATGAATCATGAATAATAATGAGTGAGAAAGTTACAGAAGCTACAAAAAAACATGCTAACCTCTCACCATTACCAATAACAGAGGCTACAACAAAACATGCTAACCTCTCACCATTACCAATGTATTTATTTATAAACACCTCACATTGTGCTTACTCACTACTTGGTAGATATTCCCTCAGCGAAGTATGGCAGTTCCATGCAGGTTTCCTCACCAAGTCCAAGGCAGCACAGCTACCCATGCAGACAGTACTCCTTAGTAACCGATATCCCCATGGCAACACGAACTCGTTAAGCTTCCCAAGCAATTATCTCCCGGTGTCACACGATGCTAGGCTAACCTCTAGCTGGCTAATACCTCCACAACGAGACGGTAGCTTCAGTCTTTACTAAGTTTTAGCTAAATTATAACAACTCTTTTATTAAATAAAACATGTATTTCCCTTCATGTCTTAGTAGCTATGGGTTTTGTTGTAGTTCTGTCGTCTTCTTTTATAATTTTTCTTCACCAACCGTCCTGAGGTAAAACGTCCATCCTTTCATCAACGTCTTTTTCCCTCCCGTTAACCAGGTCAACTCCCATTGGCCACAACTTAACAAGCGACCTTATTGGTCAAAACGTAAACTTCAAAGTAAAACAAACTATTCACTTATACATTAAATAAATATTTCTTCAAAAAGCATAATGCATTAACAACATTACAGTTTAGGAGCAATTCAATCATCTTTTAAATATAATACCAATTAATTATAACAAATAAACTCAATACTTGGTTCAAACAAGGGTATTACACAAACATACAGTCAATAATACAGTAGAAAAATAAGTCTATATACAATGTGAGCAAATGAAGTGACATAAGGGAGGTAAAGGCAAAAAAAGGCCATGGTGGCAAAGTAAATACAATATAGCAAGTAAAACACTGGAATGGTAGATATGCAGTGGAAGAAAGTGCAAAGTAGAAATAATGGGGTGCAAAGGAGCTTAATAAATAAATACAGTAGGGCAAGAGGTAGTTGGGCTAAATTATAGATGGGCTATGTACAGGTGCAGTAATCTGTGAGCTGCTCTGACAGCTGGTGCTTAAAGCTAGTGAGGGAGATAAGTGTTTCCAGTTTTAGAGATTTTTGTAGTTCGTTCCAGTCATTGGCAGCAGAGAACTGGAAGGAGAGGCGGCCGAAGGAGGAATTGTCTTTGGGGGTGACCAGAGAGATATACCTGCTGGAGCGCGTGCTACAGGTGGGTGCTGCTATGGTGACCAGTGAGCGGAGATAAGGGGGGACTTTACCTAGCAGGGTCTTGTAGATGACCTGGAGCCAGTGGGTTTGGCGACGAGTATGAAGCGAGGGCCAGACAATGAGAGCGTACAGGTCGCAGTGGTGGGTAATACAGTGGGGAAAATTTTTATTTTATTTTTTTATTTCCCTCATTAAAATGCAAATCAATTTATAACATTTCTGACATGAGTTTTTCTGGATGTTTTTGTTGTTATTCTGTCTCTCACTGTTCAAATAAACCATTAAAATTATAGACTGATCCTTTCTTTGTCAGTGGACAAACATACAAAATCAGCAGGGGATCAAATACTTTTTTCCCCCACTGTATATGGGGCTTTGGTGACAAAACGGATGGCACTGTGATAGACTGCATCCAATTTATTGAGTAGGGTATTGGAGGCTATTTTGTAAATGACATCGCCGAAGTCGAGGATCGGTAGGATGGTCAGTTTTATAAGGGTATGTTTGGCAGCATGAGTGAAGGATGCTATGTTGCGAAATAGGAAGCCAATTCTAGATTTAACTTTGGATTGGATATGCTTATAGTGAGTCTGGAAGGAGAGTTTACAGTCTAACCAGATACCTAGGTATTTGTAGTTGTCCACATATTCTAAGTCAGAACCGTCCAGAGTAGTGATGCTGGACAGGCGGGCAGGTGCAGGCAGCGATCGGTTGAAGAGCATGCATTTAGTTTTACTTGTATTTAAGAGCAGTTGGAGGCCACGGAAGGAGAGTTGTATGGCATTGAAGCTCGTCTGGTTAGTTAGTTAACACAGTGTCCAAAGAAGGGCCAGAAGTATACAGAATAACACCAATAACAGAGGGGGTCTGATCTTTGTGCCTCTGTAAATTTCTCATTTATCATTATTCACGAATCATTCATGATTATTCATAATCATGGTAGCATCCACATGAATGTAGAAGTGTTCAGAAACATATTCTATTCTTACTGACAATACAAGTGAAATGACTCCAAAATGACAGGACATTATTCACCAATCAGTTTCTATTTGGAAAAACATCATCCAAAACACAACCAAGACAAACTGCAAATGAATTCAACAAGTTTGTAGAATCACAAGCTTGATGTAATCACTGCAGGCATGGAACATGGGACTAAATACTAAACTTATGACTACTTTAATACAATATAAGTGAATTTGTCCAAATAATTAAGACTTCTTCAAATGGGAGAACTACGTACAGAAAGTGCTTTAATTTCTAATTGGTAAAACAGATATGTATGAAAATACCCTCAAATAAAAGGTGACATTCTGTAAGGTCACCTAATATGAAACATCTCAAATCCAAAATGCTGGAGCATAGCACCAAATGTAAAACTGTAAGCTTCACTGTCCAAACACATATGGTGTGGACTATGTGTGCCTGGTAAACACATGCGGATCTGGTGAACAGTTATCACTTGTTGACCAACTACAGGAATACTGACCTCAGAATCTCCAGTTTACAGTGGTGATTCCTCAGTCCAGCAGAGAGCAGCTTCACTCCTGAATCCTTCAGGTCATTGTTACTCAGGTCCAGCTCTCTCAGGTGTGAGTGGTTTGACTCCAGAGCTGAGACCAGAGAAGCACAGCCTTCCTCTGTGACTCCACAGCCTGACAGCCTGCAAAGAGATCATCATGACTTCACAAACACACTGTTAATTTAACACCAGCAGTGTAGAAGGACAACGGTAGATGCATTTGGTTCATATTCCCAAACAACATATAGATTCATCTTCCATCAATGCATTTATTCAATATGTTTTTCAATATACATATTATAATACATATTTTTCTCTAAACATAATATTTCTTCCTGATGAATACTTCTTATATGTCATTTTATTTACTCACAGAACAGCTCTGGAGGCTTTGACCACTGGCAGCAGCCTCAGAAGACCTTTCTCTGATTTGGAGTATTTCTTCAGGTCAAACACATCCAGCTCCTTTTCTGAAGTCAGCAACACAAAGACCAGAGCTGACCACTGTGCAGGTGACAGGTTGGGTTCTGAGAGACTTCCTGAGCTCAGGTAGCTTTGGATCTCCTCCACTAGAGAATGGTCATTCAGTTCATTCAGACAGTGGAACAGATTGATGCTCCTCTCTGGAGAGGGATTCTCCCTGATCTTCTCCTTGATGTACTTGACTGTTTCTTCATGGCTCTGTGAGCTGCTTCTTGTCTTTGTCAGTAGACCTCGTAAGTGCTTCTGATTGGACTCCAGTGAGAGGCCCAGAAGGAAGCGGAGGAAAAGGTCCAGGTTTCCCATCTCACTGTGTAAGGCTTTATCCACAGCACTCTTGTAGACAGTAACTTCAGACTTGTCTCTGTACAGCAGAGAAAATATACTGGACTTTGTTTGCTGTTTGTCCATGAGATTCTCATTGTTGTTGATGAATGAGAGGAACACATACACAGCAGCCAGAAACTCCTGAATGCTCAGATGCACGAAGCAGTACACCTTGTCTTGGTACAGAACACATTCCTCTTTAAAGAGCTGTGTGCACAATCCTGAGTACACAGAGGCTTCATTGACATCAATGCCAGCCTCTTTCAGGTCTTTTTCATAGAAAATCAGATTGCCCTTCACTAGCTGTTGAAAAGCCAGTTTTCCCAGTGACAGAATGCTCTCTTTATTCCAGTGTGGACCTGTCTCTTCTTCCCCAAGATACTTTTCATTCTTCTGTTTGGTATGAAACACCACAAGGTGTGTGTACATCTCAGTCAGAGTCTTGGGCATCTCTTCTCTCTTATGTTTCAGCATGTGTTCGAGGACTGTTGCAGAAATCCAACAGAAGACTGGAATGTGGCACATGATGTGGAGGCTCCTTGATGTCTTTATGTGTGAGATGATTCTGCTGGCCAGGTCCTCATCACTGAATCTCTTCCTGAAGTACTCCTCCTTCTGTGGGTCTTTGAACCCTCGTACCTCTGTCACCTGGTCAACACACCCTGAAGGGATCTTATTGGCTGCTGCAGGTCGGGTAGTTATCCAGAGGAGAGCAGAGGGAAGCAGATTTCCCTTGATGAGATTTGTCAGCAGAACATCCACTGAGGTTGACTCTGTGACGTCCCAACAGATCTTGTTCTTCTGGAAGTCTAGGGGCAGTCGGCACTCATCCAGACCATCAAAGATGAACAGAACTTTGTACTTGTCGTAGTTGGAGATTCCTGATTGTTTGGTTTCCATTGAGAAGTGATTGAGAAGTTCAATCAAAGTGTTTTTTCCCCCTTTCATCAAGTTCAGCTCCCGAAAAGGGAATGAAAATACAAATTGGACATCCTGATTTGCTTTTCCTTCAGCCCAGTCCAGAATGAACTTCTGCACAGAGACTGTTTTTCCAATGCCAGCGACTCCCTTTGTCAGCACAGTTCTTATAAGTTTGTCTTGTCTAGTTAAGGGTTTGAAGATGTCGTTACATTTGATTGCAGTCTCTGGTCTTGCTTGTTTCCTGGTTGTTGTCTCAATCTGTCTCAGCTCATGTTCATTATTGACCTCTCCTGTTCCACCCTCTGTGATGTAGAGCTCTGTGTAGATCTTATTGAGAAGTGTTGGGTTTCCTTGTTTAGCGATCCCCTCAAATACACATTGAAACTTGTTCTTTAGATTAGATTTGAGTTCACGTTGGCAAATCACAGCAAGCTCATCTGAATGAAGAAATAACACAGAGGATGTTAATATTATGTCTGTTTTAATGCCTACAGTATTGTAGGACTGTTAAAGTTTTACATTATAACAATTATTCTCTTAACTGACAGTATAAATGTGTAAATGTTTTCATAATGCATTACAGACTGGTGTGACTGATAATGTAATTATTGGTATTATTGATGGTATTATTAATGTTGTCTCTCTGTCTCTGTCTCTCTCTCTAAATTAATCAACACAACACATCCCTTCTGCTACTTGATGAGGTCACTAGGTGTTGTGTTAAGGCTGCTACAATATCATTGAGTTACTCAGCTACTTTAGCTGTACTTTAGCTACAGCTTTTAAATGTTATAAAACAGCATTCAACATGAGGCAGACAGATCTTACATTTCTCCAGTGTGTCAGCAAGCTCCTTCTGGTTCATTTTCCTCAGGACGTGCAGTGTGATCTTCA